>NW_018164844.1:1912828-1915244 GCF_001263595.1 Phalaenopsis equestris | reverse complement strand
ACAATATATATTAGATTTTTTAGGTTTATTGGCTTTTTATAATCGTTATTATTTATTAGTTTCCCTTATTTTGCACTATGTAGTTTCCTTTGTATAATTATTCTTATTTTATTTCTTTGATTGTGCTTTTATTTCTTTCCTTATTTGAGTCCATTGTAATTGGGTTTAAATACCCTTCTTTGTATTTGTATCAATGAGAGATAAGCTGCCTTATTCTCAAATTTGACATGATATCAGAGCCATGACTACACTAGAGGGTCCCTATCCTGCCGGCAGCCACCTTCCAGCACCTGCTATTTTTGTCTATCTGCCATAGAACAGCATCTGCAGTTTTTTCCTTGCCGCAGAACAGCATCTGTGTTTTTCCTATCTGCCTTTTCAAATAAGCATCTGTTGTTTTCTTCCTTCAACCGTAGCAAGTATATGTTCCGGCTGTTGAATTCCCGTTGTAGATAGCCACAAGGTTCTACAATTGATTTTCCATTGTATTCCAGGTTGTTTTGTCGGTTGTTGATTTCTAGCATTTATTTTCAACGGTTGGCCAACTCTTCCCAAGAAAAACTCTGCTCTCTCCTGCAACATTATTGCAGTCTTCTCTGAGCACCGCAGCTTTTCTGAGCACTGTCGTTGGTCTTCCTTGCAAGCTTTCCCAACTGCCTTCCCTATTGATCCTTCCTGTTGAGTTTGGCACCTACCTCCCAGTTTTTCTACAGTTCGGCAGCCAAATTTCCTGCAGCCTTCTTGCAGCTTTCCTGCATCTTTCCTGCAGCCATCTTGCAACCTCCCTGCAGCTTTCCTGCATCTTTCTAGCAGCTTTCCTGCAACTTTCACGCAATTATCTATATCAGCTGGTGACTAAGAAATTCCTCAATGTCTCAAAATTGAGCCCAGCCCTCGTCCATGGCACCTCGGACCGATTACTCCACTCATGTCCTTTCACAAAACAACCACACTCAGGAAAAGTGTTGGAAACTTCACGGTAAATCGACATATAAATCATCAGCCAAATCCTCCACTACTAAGGGTCTCTCGGCAACATCCAAATCTACCACGGTTCAACCAACTCTTACCCGGAATATCCTGGGATCCTCCAAATCCTAGGAAACTAGATGGAGCAATTGATTACGCTACTGGGAGTCAATTAATTCTTTGCAGGACCGTTGACCTCCCACGTCCGACAAAGTACTCTTCCTATGGCTCTCACGGTTATTTCCTTCTCTAGTCTGTGAATTATCGATTCAGGTGCCACAAATCACATGATTGGATGTTCGTAAGCTTTATAACTTGCTATCCGTGCTCTAGAAAAGAAACTGTCAAGATTGTTGATGGCTTCTATAATTCCATTGCTGGTAAAGGGTCGATCGTACTGACGGTCGGTCTAACTCTGGAGTCTGTTTTACAAGTTCAAATATTGCAATTTAACTTGTTATCTATCAATAAGTTGACAAATGATGATTGCATGGGTAGTTTCTCTTCTGATGATTGTATTTTTCTGGACTACTACTTCCAAAAGAAGGTGATGGAGAGTAAAGACACGGCCCTCAAGAGCTGCAGTTTATCTCAAGTCATTCAATATCCCATCATGTTGTTGTATTGTCGTTTGGGTGATCATAATTTTAATATTTAAAAAATTTGTATCATTTGATGTTTTCTAACAAAGATCCCTCTAATTTAAATTATGATACATGTCAGTTAGTCAAGCATCACCAAATTCATTATCCAACCGACACTTACACAATGATCTATGAGGACCCTCTCACTCTCAACTACACCAATAAACGGTAGTTCCTGACTTTGATTGATGACCACACTCAAATGATATGGGTCTACATTTTAAAAGATAAATCGGAGGTTGTTGTAACTTTCCAAAACTTCTACACATTTATTTTAACTCAATTTAAAACTCTATTTAGGTTCTTCTAAATAACAATGGTCGTGAGTTTTTCAACTCTATTTTGGGTGATTTCTTGGTAAATAAGGGCATCCTCTACCATAGTTCATGTACGGACACCCCTCAGCAAAACAGGATAACAGAGAGAAAAAATAGTCACCTTAACGTTGCTCGCACAATTATGTTTCAATCCAATGTCCCTAAAAGATTTTGGAATGATGTCATTCTTACCGCCACCTATCTCATAAATAGAATCCCCTCTGAAATTCAATGGTTCAGAATCCCCCCGGTCGTCCTGATATCATGCTTCCCTACCAATCGAGTCTTCTCCACCTTAGACCCCAAGATTATGATACATGTCAGTTAGTCAAGCATCACCAAGTTCATTATCCAACTGACACTTACACAATGATCTATGAGGACCCTCTCACACTCTCAACTACACCAATAAACGGTAGTTCCTGACTTTGATTAATGACCACACTCAAATGATATGGGTCTACATTTTAAAAGATAAATCGGAGG
>NW_018164844.1:1909455-1910268 GCF_001263595.1 Phalaenopsis equestris | reverse complement strand
AGGAGTAGTGTCCCATAGAAATGAGGAAAAGTTACAACCACAAATCCTATTGGGAAGCATATTATTCAGATATTTTAATCATTTAATAAATCAAGAGGTGGAAGAAGTGATAGACCCTCTACATGTAAGAAGTAATAGACCCTCTACATCAGTTGCAGGGGCATCTACTTCTCACCCTGCATCATTTAAAAACATTATTGACCAACTCATGATTCAACAATTGGATATAGTAAATATTCAGAATTATATTAGATAGATTGGAGCAAGAAATGCTTATAATGATGAGTATCAATAGAGGAGTTAAGCATGATATAACTTTTGAGGATGCTAAGGTGAGATATCTTAGAGGTGAATAAAATGTGGAATTTCCTACTTGCCCAAACTTTACTCCTTATGCTTCTATTCATGAAGAAGAAAAACAAGAAGATGATGATGATGATGATGATGATGATTGACCAAATGAAAATATGTTGAGATTTTCATACCTATTTTACGCTGTTTTTTATGATATTACACTTTAAAGAAAGGTATATTTTATGTTTTGTTGCAGGAATGATGAATTAGGGTTATTGGAGCAAAAAGATGCAAAAAGGAGCAAATTTGGAGCGAAAAGAACCAAAATGTGTAGATTTGAACTAGGGCGCCGACAACGAGCCCAACGGCGCCGATGACGAGATTTTCTTGAGACTCCAGCCAAATATTTTATAAGGCTCGCCGATGATGCCCTCGAGGCCGCCGACGGTGAGATTGGCGGTTATGTTCAAAAGTGCATTGAATATGGATGATTTTTTCAGGGATGCTTAGGCAACTCTT
>NW_018164844.1:1897127-1909355 GCF_001263595.1 Phalaenopsis equestris | reverse complement strand
ATGACCACACTCAAATGATATGGGTCTACATTTTAAAAGATAAATCGGAGGTTGTTGTAACTTTCCAAAACTTCTACACATTTATTTTAACTCAATTTAAAACTCTATTTAGGTTCTTCTAAATAACAATGGTCGTGAGTTTTTCAACTCTATTTTGGGTGATTTCTTGGTAAATAAGGGCATCCTCTACCATAGTTCATGTACGGACACCCCTCAGCAAAACAGGATAACAGAGAGAAAAAATAGTCACCTTAACGTTGCTCGCACAATTATGTTTCAATCCAATGTCCCTAAAAGATTTTGGAATGATGTCATTCTTACCGCCACCTATCTCATAAATAGAATCCCCTCTGAAATTCAATGGTTCAGAATCCCCCCGGTCGTCCTGATATCATGCTTCCCTACCAATCGAGTCTTCTCCACCTTAGACCCCAAGATTTTTGGGTGTATTGCTTTTGTTTGAAAGACTGCCCCCAATTGGAGTAAACCTGATTCCAGATCCATAAAATGTATCTTTCTTAGGTACTCCGTCACTCAAAAGGGGTATCGGTGTCTTTATCATACCACTAACAAAATTTATGGGAGTGTTGATGTCTTCTTTTTTTTAAGAGTTCCCTATTTTCCTGGCTTGTCCCCAAGTGAGGGAAGCTTGGGTTCTTAGACACTATTCCTTATCCTACTCTAGATGTTTCTCCCATTAATCTTGTCACTAAAGAGTCCTCTGTTTTGATGAGTGTACCATTTGGTCAGTCCCCTGATTCGGTAAGTGCACCATATTTGGCTGTTTTTCCCATTATTCCTGTCTTAGAGGAGTCCCCTAATTTCGTAAGTGCACCATCTTCTCCTCTCACTATCTGTGTCTACACTGAGCACACTCGTTCCAATGCTCTACTCTTGAACTTGCTACCTCCTTACAAGACCTCGACTCCACTCTGGTGACAACCTCAGCACAATCCTCCTCTAAAAGAGGAGAGTTCTCCGAGTAAGGTGTGCAATTAGACATGTTCCCTCAATTCTATGACAAAACATATCTCTTTCAGCAGCTTATCGTCAACCTACAGAGCATTTGCTACTGTCATGAAGAACCATCAGATCTCAGTTACTGCTGAGGTTGCTCTTGCTGATCCAAACTGGAAAACGGTAGTAATGGAGGAGATGAATGCTCTTCGGCAGAACCATACATGAGAAGTCGTTGATTTTATTCATCATAAGAAATTTGTGGAGTGTCGATGGATTTTCAATACCAAATTCAACTCTGATGGATACTTTGAACGCAATAAGGCACAGTTGGTTGTTGAATGGTACTCTCAGACCTACGGAGTTGTCTATGAGGAGGCATGCGCTCTAGTGACCAAAAATAATATTCGGGTTTTATTTTCGAGAAATTATTCCATACAGAGCACTTACGCAGCTCTACGTACGGACTTCCATCGAATTATCTACTATTTAAAACGTACACCGGCCTCAAGTTTGTTTTTCTCAGTCTATTGTTGTTTATACAGATGTTGATTGGGTCAGATCGGTTCATGATCGACGTTCCATTTCAAGTTATTGCTCATTTGTATGGGGAAATATTGTCACGTGGAAAATTAAAAACAATCTATGATTGCCCGAAGCAATGCTGAAGATGAATTTCGGTTCATGTTCTTAGGGATCTGTGAAGCCCTCTAGTTAAACAAACTTTGTATGCAAAACTTCGTTCCAGTGCAGTTATTCTGTAATAATAAGGTCGCTATCAGCAGTGCTCATAATCCAGTCCAAAATGATCGCACCAAACAAGTGGAGAATGACACTTCATTAAGAAAAAGATTGAGTCCGAGGAAATTTGTGTTCCTTTTGTGTCCCTCAGCGGTCAACTAGCAGATATTTTCACCGAGAATCTTCCTCGCCCTTTGCTTGATGACTTCAAATCTAAGTTGAACATGATTGACATAAATGCTTCAACTTGAGGAGGAGTATTAGATTTATTATATTTATTGGTTTTCCATAATTGTTACATTTATTAATCTCCATTATTCTCCATTATGTAGTTTCTTTTTTATCATTATTCTGATTTTAATTCTTTGATTATTTTTTTATTTCTTTCCTTTTCTTGAGTTCATTGAAATTGGATTTAAATAGTCCTCTTCATTTTTTTTCTCTTTGTATCTATGAGAGATATATTGCTTTATTCTCTAATCTAACTATATATGTGTGTGTGTGTACATATGTGTATATATACATATATATATATATATATATATATATATATATATATATAAAAATAAGTTTGTTATCTGGTTCCGCTCATAAAACTAGAGGAAGAGACAGGACTAAACTGGCGCGTCTCTATCTACTGTTTTCTGCATGTTTTAAATTTGTTTTTAATTTTATTTGTCTATCGCTACCTTTTGTTGGAATTTTTATGTACTTGTATCGTATGCGTAGGGTGCTTCTTTGGGCTCTTCTCATATAAACTTTATGTATCCTTTTATATTTCAATAAAATCAGTCGTTGGCTTATATATGTATATATATATATATATATTTGATGATTTAAATTATGCACTCATTAGTATTGATGATTACCATGAACATATTTGAATATTATAAAAGTGCATTTATGTTTTGTGACAATCTAAACAAATTATTTTTCTTCTCGGTCAATCCTGATTAGCACAGTTAGGAGAGGAGATGGTGGAAAATGCATGTAACCCGCTTGTCAGCGTGGGTTATATCCCATGCTAATATGAGATGATGATCAACATGGAGCTTGACACAATATAAAAAAGGAATACTTTTTTACGGACATGTTACAATGGCAAACCTAAAGTGACCAAGGAAGTCATTCAAAACTAGAACAATATCAAATGATGAATTCTGTCAATAAGGTATGAAACTTGCTATCTTAAGCAAAGAAGAGAATAAATATACATGTGAAAAATTAGTTTCATAGCCTCTGAGTGAATTATTTCTCGAAAACATAAAATTGCAAAATTGAGTAAATCTGTCATCCGTTAGTTTAAAAAAAATAATCACAATTACATACACACCGCCCGAATCATTGCTATTTACAAATTAAGCACCCAGGAGATTTTTTGAACCGCAAAACCGATGCATTTAGATGTGTCATGGTCAAATTATTGAGAATTTGATAAAATGAAAAATATGGCTTGGGGTTTTAGGATAAACTTTGATAATTGAGTGACAATTTAAAAAATAGATGAAAGAGGGTGCTTGATTTGTAAATAGCAATGTTTTCCATTGTGATAAAATTTTGATATTTGAGTGACAATTTGAAAAATCGATGAAATAGGGTGCTTGATTTATTAATAGCAATGTTTCAGATAATTTGTATGTAATTGCTAAAACAAACAATTCTAATGATTCAAATGCATAATTTAAGGAAAAAAGTTTTAAAAGGAATTAATCATTTCAAGAAACTTCTATTCATAAACATCTATTATCACACCAATCCTACGAAATAATCATTTCATCGAAGACATTAATGGCGAAAGAACTGGACTAGCATTAGAGCTTCAACGCAAACGCAAGTGCAAAGGATTAATGCTAAGAGAAGCAGATGTAGAAAGTGTTGTACATGAGGCTATGAGTCTAAGATTAATAGCAAACAACAAAGAGGAAGGCACAAGTGACAAAAAACAGGAAAAGTAAGGTCAGATGTGTAAGTTGGATCACAATGGGCTAAACTTTACAAGCAGCCAAAGAAAGAATGAAAGGATTCCGTGCCCTCTAGTAGCATAACTAAAAGCTTGCTGTGAAACCTGTTTAACATAGAAGTATTTTTACAATTCAATCACGTAAGGAATTCAGGTTGTATAGGCGATTAGTGTATTAATTGTTTAGTGTAGAAAAGAAATCAAATGTCTAAAAAACTTTTTCTTCCGCTATGTTACATATCATTAGCAAATCTTCCATGCACATTTAATATAATTCAAAATCATTAAAAGAAGCAATATTCACTCTATTGTCATAGTTGCTTCTTCTTTTATTCTTATACAATAGCTGCGTGTCAAAAGATGATGTTGCAAACTGGTCTCAGAAAATCCTCTTAACTAATTTCTAGCCCATCCTTCAAAAATTGATCGGGAGCATATATATTGTGCACAATAATAAATAAACAAAAAGATAAATAGCAACTATTAACCCAAAGCCAACAATACATTAGTTCTGAATGGCTTACCTAGAAGAAGATATCATCCCAACAAAGATTTTATAGGCCCCGTCATCAATTTCACCTGGAGCATTTTCAGGGTCCGCATAGGTTCGAGGAAAATGGTGTAGAAGCTTTCGCACCTGTTGGAATTAAAAGCAAAATCAAATATTAGAAGGATTAAATCATAAAATGTAGCCTAGAATTTAATTCCAATCAAGAGAAAAAAGGTCCAACCGTGTGGAAACCACATTCTTCAAGCCTACGGCACTGTCTATGGGTTGTATCTGGAATAATCTTAACAGTCGAATCCAGAGTTGATTCAAGATATACTTCAGTATTTTGTGGTTTTGATTCTGCAATTAAACAAGTTTTATTGCCACTAAACTGAACTAATTCTGCTCCACTGTCCACATTTACTGCTGGAGAATCATGGAGCAATGTGGAGAAATTATGCTCATTACAACTTATAGTTGGCAGCTGAGGTCGAAGGAACTGGCATGCATCATTAAATTCAATAGCACTAACTTCATTAGTTTCTTGTGCCTGCTTTCTAGTTGCAGTATCAGGAAAGTTTCTTCTACCTTCCGTTAATAAAAGTGTCAGTTGGCTATTTTCCAATGGAACCTCGTTATATAGTTTAACAGGTGATGAATCACCAACGGTGATGCAGGGAAATCTTGCATTAGCTAATGCAAAATCAAATTCTTCCTTCATGCCATTCAAATCAAAAGATTCATCCCGCAATCTTTCTTGCTCAATAACGTCATCCATGTTGTTATAATATGTCAAAGCTGAAACCTACAAAAAATTTGACATGTTTCAAAAGAATGAGAAGTTATCCAAGTCCAAAAAATGAAAAAAATGTAGTTTATTGCATAGAACCCAAACCACACTGAAAAGGCAACCGTTGGTCAACAAGGAGGAACAAATATGGAAAAAAAGTCAATACAGTAAGTTTAACATATGAAACATTAAGATAATAATCAATTTCTAAAAAATGTATAAATTTAAAAAAGCTAGAAAAAATATCATTGAAAATCTTCTCAATTCATCCCTACAACCAACTAATGTTTTACCAAAACGCAATCATGAATGCCTGGTCACAATCAACCCCGAAGATCAAATGTAGTGTACATCAAAAATAAATCTGAGAAGGAAACAAAAGGCTAATTCTCAATGGCATGATCACCTGTAGTCTTTGAGCATATGACAGGATCTAGTCAGCATTGACAATGTGGACTAGTAATATGCTGAGTGGGCGAAGAAGCTGCCGGAGGAAAGAAGAGGTGCAGGTTAAGCTTCAAGATCAAAAAGGAGAAGATTGTGGCATGCTTCTGCAGAGAAAACAAACCATAACGACCCAAAAGTGGGCAAAGAGTCACAAAAAAATAAGAGAAGTAAAATATATTCTCTTAACGTCAACACCATGTGAACTGGTATATTTCATGGTTAATAAATTCCATGACCACATAAAGTTGGAGAAAACTTTCTACTCTATAGGACAGCCGAGGAGTATGGGAGGCTGCACCTGAAACCTATTATAGAACAAAAATTTGTTTATAGTTATTTGAGAATGAGACCACACTATATGATCTACATCAAGGAGAATTGAATGTGACTAAATAATTTAAAACACTCACATGTTGTTGGCTGCAGCTAAACTTGCATGAGGTTTGTTCCTGGAATGACTATACCTTGCAAAGCAGAATTACTAAATAAAAAAGAATCATCAAATTCCTCTTTGGCCTTAATAAATACATAGATGATATCAAGAATAGAATCATGGGAATTAAACCCATCCCTACCATTCGTGAGGCCTTTGCAAAAGTTTGAAGAACAACAACACAGCCTTAATCCCACTATGTGGGGTCGGCTATATGAATCATTTTTCTCCATTGCATCCTATTTAGTGTCATATTTTCATTTAGTTCTAATAAATTAAAATCATTTTTTATACAATAAGCCCAAGTCTTCCTAGGTTTACCTCTATCTTTCTTAACATAAGTTGAATCTAAAACATCTACTCTCCTAATCAAATCATCAGATGGTAGATGTTTAATAAGACCAAATCATCTAAGACGACTCTCTCTATTGCAAAAGTTTGAAGGAGAAGAAAAAAGTTGATGATGACAAACAATCACCACCCCACCAACTATTGAAGAATAAGCTTTCTACACTCAAAACTCCACTGAGAAAAACAATCCCAAAAAAGGACGGTCTTGGTGAGACCATTGTAAAAAACCTGATCATGGAAGGAAAAATGTTAAAAATTACAAGACAAACATGAAAATTGAAAGCCACCAAATGGAAGATATGATAGGAAGAACCATGCAACTGTTTTTGTCACAATTAACAACAATTTAGAATTTAGTCCGTTCACCAGGGAGCAAATTGACGCATTGCAGAAAACGTTCAGTAATAGTTCTAGTTTTGGACAAACATCATAATCCTTTGCCGAACAACCTATTAAACAATTAGCACACCAAGGTATTTTATCCCATGCTTTAGTGTCCACAGAAATAAATTAAAATATTGGAAAGTTGACTCTGAAGCCTCAAATCATTTGACGAGAGACATCAACGTATTCAAAAATTAGAACCCATGTATCAATCACTATGCAGTTCGAATAGTTGATGATTCATTTTCACCGATATTAGAAATTGAATCAGTCAAATAGATAAAGGATCTCCATCTCTACTCTATTATTTATGTCCCTAAACTAAATTGCAACCTACTCTCAATCAGCAAACTTACTCATGAATTAACATATCACTAACTTTATTTCAATTATTACAATTTCAGGTTGTGAATTTGAGGAAAGCGATTAACATTGTTGGGATGCATAATGGTCTATAGTTGCTCAAAGAAAAAAAACTACATTAGTATGCTATGTCATCTGTCGAATTGTATTTCTGAATCCAGTTCAAATTCCGTCATTATAATTTTAGTTGAAAGTCAAGTCATATAGATGCATTATCATCTTGATCATCCAAATTTTGTAATGAAAAAAATAATTCCACATTTATTTATCACTAGAAAATTTAAACTTCAGCAATGTAAAACTTGTCACCTTGCAAAACAAACGAGACATGTGTACTCTAAATTACAATACAAGTTTTCATATCTTTATTTTTGTAATTCACAGTGATGTATGGGGACCCTAACAAGTAAATAGTATAAATGGGGCGATGGTTTCTATCATTCATTGATGATCACACACGAATAATATGGAGATTCCTTGTGAAAACAAATCTAAAATAGCCATCATATTTCGATCCTTTCATTCCATGACTCGCACTCAATTTTGAAGCAAAATTCAAATTCTTAAAACTGATAATGCTAAGAAATATTTTAATCACATCCTTAGTCCTTATTTTTTCAAGTATGGTATTATCCATATAAGATTTGTTTTTGGACACTCTTCAGCAAAATGGTGTCAAAAAAAGGAGACGAACATTTATTTGAGGTGGCCCATGTCATTATATTGTTTAATCATGTGCCAAAATTTTTTTGAGGCGAAGTCATTCTCACAACCATATATCTCTTCAATAGGATGTCTACTCAAGTCCTAAAATTTCAAGTTCCCGTAATATTCTCATGAAATCCTACCCACACATTCGCACTTTTTCTTGTGACTTACCATTGAAGGTTTTTAATTGTTTTCTCTTAGTTCACATCAAACAACAGCACCGTATCGAATATGATCCCAAGTCTCTCAGATGCATCTTCCTTAGTTACTCATCCAATCAAAAATGGTACAAATGCTACTCGCTAACCACTAGAAAAATATATAACTATATGGGTGTCATCTTTTTTCGAGAATCAATCATATTTTCCCAAATTTAAAATTCAAAACAACTCGAGGGTATATCAAATTTGAGATTTTTCCAAGATATGCAAATCATTTTACCTTTAATTGAACTAAATTTTATCCCCCAAGCAGCTCCACTTAAAGAACCAAACTCTGTCATAGAAACAATCCGACTAAAAAGAATGATTCAAAAGAAATTATCAGACTAAAAAGAATGCAATTATCTCTACTTCATTCAAAAAGACAAAAATGATAAGAAATTTCGTGCCTACACCAGAAGATGGACCACTAAGCATGTAGAGGCACTATAAAAACTCAAAACTGTCAAGAGGCAAAACCAAGGCCTCTAAATAATCATAATGGTATGAATTTTCGCAACTCATGACTCTCTTACATCGAAGGTTTAAAATTGTAATTAACCAATTGCACAGATCGATGGTATCTAAAGGTGCACTGATCATCCATTTAAAAGATATGTAGCTTATGAAAGTTACTAACATCTTACAGAACTTTTGTGACAAGCCTTAAGTGTGCAGGTTTTCAACTCTACCAAGAGACTCTAAAAGTTCCAGCATGGAAACAAATTGTTGAGGAAAAAATTCGAGCTCTAGAAAAGAATAACACAAAAAACTTATAGAGATGTCTCATGGAAAAAATCTTGTATGTTGCAAATGCATATTCACAGTCAAATACAAAGGAGATGCGGGTATATAGAGATTTAAAGCCAAATTGGTTGCCAAGGGCTTCACGAAGTCATACACAATTGACGATCAGAAAACATTTACATATGTTTGCCAAAATATGGGGGGTTTTACTCTCTTTCAGTAAATCAAGATTGGTCTTTATACCAAGTTGAAGTTAAAAACAACTTCTTGAATGGTAAATCTAATGAATAAGTATATATGATTATACCTTGGGCTTAAAAGATTGGTCAAACAACAAGTTTGTTTGGAAATTAAAGTCCTTATATGGCTTGAAGGAATCTCCTCATACATGGTTAGCAAGCTTGTTGATAGAGCAATTACAAATGAGTATCATCAGTGTCAAGCTGATCATAAATTGTTTGTTAAATCCAATCCTAGAGGCAAAATTGTTAATCTCATACCATATGTAGAAGATATTATCTTGACAGATAATGATTCAAAAGAAATTATCAGACTAAAAAGAATGCTTGCAACAGAATTTGAGATAAAAGATCTAAAAATTTTCATATCCCAAAGGAAGTACGTCTTAAACCTATTAAGTGAAACTAGCATGCTTGGTGTAAACATGCTTACACACCAATGAATTACAACAAAATGATGAATAGAAGTGAAGAAAACAGTCTAGTTGAAAAAAAAAATCAAAAACTAGTGGGTAACATATTTTACCTATCACACACAAGACCTGATATTGCATGCTCTGTCAATGTAGTAGGCCGGCGCATGGATAATCCAAATGAGAATCATTTGGAAATAGAGAACAGAATCCTAAGATAGTTAAAGATGACTCATGGATACAATTTGCTCTTCAAAAGAACTTACAAATTGTGAGATTAAGGTTTACATAGATGATAGTTGGGCAGGAGAGCAACTAATAAGAAATCAACAGCTAGATATTATCATACATTTAGAACAATCACATCACATGAAGAAGCAAAAAAACAAGTTGTCTCTCAGAATAGTGTGGCATATGAATATCATGCCCTTGCACTAGGAATATATGAGGGAATGCAAATTCCAAGGCCATTATCAGAGCTTAGATTGAGAGGAAAGACACACTTAAGATGTCTGGTGATAGCCAAGCAGCTATTAGTATGGCAAAAAATCTTTTGCAACATGACAGGACAAAACACATTGAGATGGGCAGACACTTCATCTCAAAAAAGTTTAACAATAGAATTGTTCACCTTAGTTGTGTTCTCATACAACTTCAAATTGCAGATATTCTCACCAAAGCACTACCAAGATCAAACATGAAGAATTGAAGTCCAAGCTTGGTTTGTACAATATATACAACTCAGCTTGAGGAGCGAATATTACAAAAACCAAGCGTAGATGCGGACTTTGAGTAATTTTGGGGTGTTATTGCACCTCAATATCAACCCCAATACCCCTAAAATACCACCAATATCACCCCAGCACCATGTCAATAGCACCAATCCGCACGCAATATTTTTCCCAGCTTAAGGGGGGAGTGCAGAAAAGTACCAATCAACATGCTTAATCAGGAAGAAATTTATTTCTTTCACTTAGAATATATTTCACTGATAGTTTTTATTTTTATTTTAATGTACTATTTTTCTATTCTTTCCAATTTGGAGGGACTCCTATTTCATTTCCTTTCATTAGATATATATATATATAAATATATATATATATATATGGCATCGGCAGTGGCACGCTCTGCTAGGGTTTCCCCCAATGGCGATTCCCGGCGGTGAATCTCTCGGCTTCTTCCCTTCTCTTCAGTGTCTCCCACGCAACGTTCACGTAGCTACAACTCTAGTCTCTCTTATTGAAGTTGATCGCTCCCTGTCGTCTCCGTAGTCGACGAGGATTGCTCCTGTCGTCATCGTTTGATTCCATTGACAACGACGCTATTTCCCACAGTTGTCTCCCGTAGCAGACGACCTTTCGTCTTGTGGCCATCTCCTCGCTCGCTCCAGAGGAAGCAAGCCCGAAAGACAGCGCCTAAAGCCTACTCGTTTCCTTGCGACCCGCCACACAGTTTTTCTGACTGTGACAATCTTGTGAGGGAGATGGTCTCGACGCTCCGTTCCTATGCAAATGCCTTACCGACATCTTTCCCATTCTATTTTAGTTTCAGAGTCTGGTTTTGGTATCGGTAAGACCTGCAATATTCCACAATCTTTCCACGAGGCTCTTGAAATTGGTGGTGATCACACTTTTATTAAAAAGCTTGGAAAAAAAATGGGAAGTCTGCTCTTATTCTCACTGAAGTTGAAACCAGTGCTCTCGCGTCCTCTTGGCGTTTTGCTCTGGTGGGGAAATTCTTTTATGATCACTTAAAACTGGAGATTATTCGAAAAGAGTTTGATGTTATGAAACTATTGGGCAGTTGGAACATTAGTCTACTTAACGATCGGCATATACTTATTCAGTTATCTCACAATGACGATTACACTCGCATTTTCTCTCGAAAGTTATCAAGATCGACAATCGTTTTATGAAAATTCTGAAGTTGACTGTCGATTTTGATCCAAAAAAAGAGTCCCCTATCATTCCTGTTTGGATAAAGTTTCTTGGGTTAAAATTACATCTGTTTAACATGGAAATTCTCTACTCTTTAACAACTACTTACGATAAATCTCTCAAGGCGGATAGTCTTATGCTTGTCGTCATCAGACCATCTGTGGCTTGTGTGTTAGTTGAAAGCGACATCACTCAACCAGCTCTGGATGAGATATGGATTGGCACGATTCACAACGGGTATTGGCAAAATGTTGAAATAGAACAACACCCTCCTTATTGCTCTCATTATAGTACGTTTGGCTACATTTCTATTATTTGTTATCGCTTGCATCCTCATCTAAGACCGAATATCGCTAAAGATCAGCCACCTACCATCCTTGCTGAGAAAATGCAACCTACCATCCACCTACCATCCTTGCTGAGAAAATGCAATCTGATCCTCTTTCCAACATCGCAGTTCCAAATGAAAAACTCCATACTACAAGCACAGATTCAAATGTGCTGATACCACTTACTCTTATTGAAGAAGACCCACTTACATGTCAAGACACACGAGAGTGCTCCTTCTATCAGATAAAAGATTAGTTGGTACAACAAGTAGTTGTTTCTAATGTTCAACAACCCACACATATCACACATATCCTGCACAGCACACTTCAGACCATTCCGCTGATCAAGTGAGTGAATCTTTGGATGATGAATGACAGGTCTACACGAGGAAGAAGAACGGAAGATGACTCGAACTAGGAAATCTATTGCACGATACATTGGTTACTACTAGCAATGGCACTCATCTGACCAATTTATTAGTTGGCTCCTTCCCTAGAACTAGAGACAGAGGCAAGGAAAAATTAGGTCGCTCTCCAGCTACCTGATACTCCTATTTTGGCACTTTATGATTTTTTATTTAGATCTCTTATGTATTTTGTTGTATTTTCTCTTTTCTGGAACCATTTGATATGGTGGTTTTTGTGTGAGCAGGGTGTCATGTTAGGGACCTCCCACAAAATCTATCTGTACCCTACTTTTTATTTAATATAATAGCCTTTGGGTTTTCAATATATATAT
>NW_018164844.1:1895308-1897111 GCF_001263595.1 Phalaenopsis equestris | reverse complement strand
TATATATATATATATATGTAGAAAAGTGTAATGCAACAATGTAAGCGAGAAAAAAAATTTTTTCAGGATTCCACAATCAAAAGTGATCTTTGATATGCAAATCCTTATTTTTTTATGTGATTCATAGTCAGTGCATCGTTTCAATCGCATTAAGAACCCACAAACCTTAAACATCTAGCATCATAAAAGAACTGTAATTCTATTCCACTAAAGCAAGGAACTCTTCATTGCTCCTCATGCATAAATATGGTGGCAGTCATTTTCTTAAATAAGAAGCTAAAAGAGGAAATATACCTCACGTAAGCATGAGTACGTTGCAGCAGTATGGGAAAGAAATTGTCACAACTGGAAAATATGGAACCCTTACATAATAGTGCCATACAAAAACACAAAAATCTATGTAGTTTTAAGTTGAACAAGTGCAAAAGACAGTACCATTTTCAGCAATTTCAGCCTGTCTGAATTCCATGCTTCCCTAAGCCCGGTTGCTCCATATAGAAACTTCTGAGTAGACATGCGATTTGATTGAAAATGCCGATTTAAAAATCTTAAAAATACAAGGTTGCAGAACCTGTGAAAAGCATCATTATCATTTGAAAGTAAAAGGCTTTTACTTCTGTGACACAAATAAAGTAGTAGCAGCAGCACCTCATAGTCCCGCCAAATGAGAACTGACATTTACGCTTCAGATCAGAAGTTATTGCATATGGAAAGCAACGCACGTGAAAACCCTAAAATAGATTAGAATAAGAAGGAATTTCAGATTAATTGCATCAACAACAATAGAACACGGCATATCTAAAATATTAAACCTTTGCCTAATAAGGGAGGAGATGGGATAAGTTATGGTAGGGAATGGACTGCCATACACATGTTACAGCGTTTTTTTTCTTTTTTTAATTAGGCATCAAAAACACGATAAAGAAGATTCAGCCTACCTGAAAGACAAAACAACCTAAATAACAGATTGTATACGGAATTAATCGAGTGCATCAAAGTTCTTTCCTCAGTACAAGTATCTATCATCATCCTAGGAGAACATGTTCACAAAGAACATGAAATTTTCAGCATTTATAGATAAAAACTTTAAAATGTTTACCACAAAATTTTGATCAGACAAAGAAACTCTACCAGGCAGCAAAAAACAATCACCAAGCAAGTATGTAGTAAATTTCTAACCATGGTCAGAACAGCCCTATAGTGAGGGAGGGCCTCCCTCAATTTTTTTAATACGTTATAAAAATATTAAGAGTTTGCCCACACTCACTGTATGATATTACCGCCTCATCATGTCCAGAAAGATGTCAATGCTACTCAGACTCAAGGAGATCATGATGTGCAACGTCCTATACTTGTCCGGCCACCTTTATACCAATTCATTAATCAAATGAGTCAATCCTCGATGAGGAAGGTCAGGTCTACACATCCAAGAAGAAGAAGAAGAACGGAGACATACTTGAGCTCAGAAATCTGATGGATGATACTTTGGTTACTTCAGGTAATTATATGCAAATTACCTATTTGTTAGCTAGCTCCCTTCCGAGATTTAGAGACAAAGGAAGAACTAAAGTGGGACGTCCCTAGCACTTTTGCATCTGCTGGTGGATTTTTAGTTTTTTTTAACTTTATGTATCTTTTCCTCTTTGGGTTTTTGTGTGTGTTATATTATGTGAGTCGACCCTTCTTTTAGGTCAACTCATGCAACCTATCTGTACATTTTATTCTTTAATATATTAGCCCTTGGGTATATATATATGTATATATATATATATATATATGTATATATATATATATATATATATA
>NW_018164844.1:1894176-1894630 GCF_001263595.1 Phalaenopsis equestris | reverse complement strand
AAAAAGATATGGGCTTAAAACCGATCCCTGATGTAATCCAACATAAATAAGAAAATATTTGTTCAATCCTCCTTCAGTTAGAGCACAAGTAACAGCTCTAGTATACGTATCTTTTATGACTTGAATATAAGTCATATCAACACATTTCTTAGCAAGAACTCTAAAAAGAATCTCTTAGAACCTTATTGTAAGCTTTTTTTCTAAATCAATAAAAATCAAATGTAGATTCTCCTTATTATCTCTGAACTTCTCCATCAAACTTCTCAATAAATGTATAGCTTTCATGGTAGACTTGCCCGGCATAAATCTAAATTGATTATGAGAAATTTTTGTAATATATCTTAACCTATGTTCAATTACCCTCTCCCTATTTCAATATTTTGTCAATGCTCATTGTGAATAGTGTCAATCCATATCTTATCCGGAGTTGGATGAGTGATATCTCTCTCAACTA
>NW_018164844.1:1889796-1893615 GCF_001263595.1 Phalaenopsis equestris | reverse complement strand
GGTAGGGCGGCGTTTTGAAAACGCCGCCCGCACTTATAAGCTGCCCCAAACGGGCCCTAAGTGTAGGCTTCCCATTTTTTCCCCAAGCTTTTTAATAAAAGTGTGATCACTGTCGCCTTGAAGAGCCTCGTGGTACAATTGTGGAACATTGCAGGACTTACCGATAGCAAAAGCAGGCTCTGAACCTGGGTATTTGCATAGGAACGGAGCGTCGAGGCCATCTCCCTTACAAGATGGCAGTCACGGTCAAGAAAGAAACAGTGTGAAAGACTGCAAGGAAGCGAGGGCGTTAAATTGTTGGGCAGTGTCGAACAGAGATGACGCGAGCTAAGGGAGCTGCGGGCGACAGAGTCTGCGAAGCAGGCAGAAGAGCTGTCGGGCGCATACCAGGGAAGCAGCGTCGAGCAGAGACGACGCGAGCTAAGGGAGCTGCGAACAAACAGAAGTTGTGATCGAGACACCGAATAGTATCGAGACGACGAATAGTATCGAGACAACGAAGAGAACAATAGAGCGAAGCTGCGAAAGAGATGCCGACGCCGACGCAGACACTAGTATGAAGCGAGAGTCGACGATGCAAGGTCCTCTACCTTCGAGCGATAGAATCTATTGCGACCGAAATCGCCATTGGAAGCCCAAGCGGAGCTCTGCACGGCAATCGATGATATATATATATATATAATGAAAAGCCCAAGGGCTGATTTTATTAAAATAGAAAAAATAAATAAATGTTATATGAGAGAGCTCAATAGAGGCACACTACTCAAGTACAGTAATGCCCCAACAAAAAAGATACAGATAGACTCAAAAATATTTAAAACATGCAGAAAACAAATAGTAAGTTTAGTTTTGTCACTTCCTCTAATTTTATGAGCGGAGCCAGATAACAAACTTTGAAGAGTCGTGTCATTGTCAGGAGTAACCAAAGTATCATCCATTAAGTTTTCAAGTTGGAGTGTGCACCCAGCCTTCTTCTTCCGCCGGGAAGTGTAAACCTGTCATTCTTCATCTGATGATTGGCTCCTGTGATCCTCGATCTGATTAAATGTTAGAACCGCAGTATAAGGAAAAACAGTTATTGTCACCGCGATAGGTTCCAACGTATGTGAAGTGTGAATAATTACCTCTGCACCCTATGATTCCTGAACAGGAGTTGCGGGGCTATCCTGATTTTTTGTCCGAACACATTATCCCTTATAGTATGGTCAGGAGAAGGGTTCCCAAGGGCTGACAACAACTCTTGTATTGTGGTGGTTCCCTCCTCAGGTTGGTTATGGGGTGCATTAAATTTCCAAGTTGGAGTGTGCCCCCAGCCTTCTTCTGCCGAGAAGTGTAAACCTGTCATTCCACATCTGAAAAGTGACTCATGTGATCGTCGATCTGATTAGATATTAGAACCGCAGTAGAAGGAAAGGCAGTCGTTGTTACAGTAATAGGCTTCAGTGTATGTGAAATGTGAATTGTCATCTCTGCACCTGATGCTTCCTGAACAGGAGCTACGGGGCTATCTTGATTTTCGGTCCGAACACCTTATCCTTTAAAGTATGGTCAGGAGAAGGGTTCCTAAGGGCTGGCACCAACTTCTGTATCGTGGTGATTTCCTCCTCAGGTTGGTTATGGGGTGCACTAATAGTATATTCTTGTTTTTTATTATTAGTCTCATTTGTGGATGCAATCTGAAAAATTTCTCTTGCATGTGTCCAAACATCTTGCAGTGTTTGCAGTAGTAAGATTTTTCTTTCATAATGATTTTTTGTCAAAAACTATTGTGAGCAGATTCAAGCCAGACTTTTTCTACAGCTGGTAGTATAATATTCATTTCAATCAAAATCTTTGCAATATAGGGCCTCGAGAAGTGAACAGTATGCATGTCTACTTGCAAAGTTTTTCCAAGGACAGTGTCAATTGCATATAGGTTGTATAAGTGGTTGTATGAGTAAGCCTAAAAGAAGATCTCAAGGGCTAATATATTAAAGAGGAAAAGATGTTGATTGGTTGTATGAGTGGGCCTAAAAGAAGGCACCCAATCCACACGATACAACACTCAAAATCCAAAAAAAATAGATACATATAAGATTAAAAAAAAAATCAGAATCAAGCGCAAAAAAAGTTAGGGACGTCCCAATTTAGTCTGCATTTGTCTCTAGTTCTCGGAAGGCAGTCTGCTAAAAAATTGGTGAGGTGTGTACCATTGTCCGAAGTAACCAAAGTATCATCCATCAGGTTCCTGAGCTCAAGTAGGTCTTCATTATTCTTCTTCCTGCTAGATGTGTAAACATGTCATTCCTCATCCAATGATTGACTAATCTGGTTAGTGGATTGGTCCAAGACAAGTGTAGGTTGTTGCACATCATGAACCTCATGTGTCTGACTAACATTAACATCCTGCTCGACCTGATGAGGCGGTAAAGAAGCAGTAGAAATATTGTCACATGTAACATCAGTGATAGGTTCTAAGGCAGGTGAAGCCTGAAATGTCTCCCTCGACCCCACGAAAGAATGTTCCAAAGACGGGAAAACTACAGTATTTTGTGGAGGCTGAATGGTTGACAAAATACTTGCGAAGATAGTGACATCTTCAGGGGTATCATTTTGATGATCAATAGTGTCAACTTGAAGCAGATCAGAAGGAGGGGGAATCACTGCATCTGACAGAGCACTTTGTTTCTTTGGTCTGAGATGAGGGTGTAGATTGTGACATTGAGAACTAGAGTGGTCGAACATAAGACAGTTCGAACAATATGAAGGGAACGGCTCAATCACAACATTTTTTGTCAATATACATTGTGTTGTGTATCTAATCAAATTTCCTCACAAGCAATTGAAGTGATGTCTCTTTCAACAAGTACTCTGGCTTCAGATGCACGGGAAAGATTAAAAGTAGAAATGTCTGTTTTGAGTGGCTTATCATAAGCTGAGTCAATAGAGTACACCACTTTTTCAGACAATGGAAGCAAATCCAAACAGAAATGATCGGCGGTTCTGTCTGTTGGTCAAAATACACCGACTGAGGCTTAGAATTAACAAAAACGGATGTAGACGGTCAAACGGTGGGAATTAAGATTTATATCTTCATTTTACATACCTAACTATTGATAAATGAAAGAGCCCCTAAAGAAATTAAATTAAAACAGTACAATTAAATTTACCTCATTACAGATTGTCTATGTTTCTATAAGCAGTTTCTCTTTTTCATTCATCTTTTAATCAATTGAATTAATATGAAAAAATTTGTTTAAAATAGCAG
This sequence comes from Phalaenopsis equestris, assembly GCF_001263595.1. Taxonomy (NCBI): domain Eukaryota; kingdom Viridiplantae; phylum Streptophyta; class Magnoliopsida; order Asparagales; family Orchidaceae; genus Phalaenopsis; species Phalaenopsis equestris. Next base: position 1,890,368 of record NW_018164844.1, on the reverse strand, counting down.
GAAGCTAAATAAAGTTAATGAATACTCAGACTCTTAAATTACAGTAATACAAAGAAAAATAAAACAATATGTAAGCTAGTTAAGTTTTTTGTAAAGCAATATAAATATTTGATATCTTAAAAATATGATATTATTCAATGAAGCTAATTAAATTACAGTAATACAAAAAAAAATAAAACAATATGTAAGCTGGTTAAGTTTTTTATAAATCAATATAAATATTTGATATCTTTAAAATATGATATTATTTAATGAATCTTATTATATCAATAGTATATTTATATCACTTCTATATATATACAACTAATATGAGAGCACCGTCTACAAATTATATCAATTAAAATATTTTAATATCAATAACATTTTTTATATACGTGCACAAACACTAGCACTTTCCAGTTAGTACTATAAATGGGTGACTTCATCAAAATCAAACATGCGCATACAAGCAATCAATATAGACAAATTATCCTTGTGTTCATCGCATTCAATATAAATGTATATATGTATGTATATATAAATATATATGTATGTATGTATATATATATATATGTATGTATGTATGTATGTAT
>NW_018164844.1:1876030-1888530 GCF_001263595.1 Phalaenopsis equestris | reverse complement strand
TCTCATGGTAAAGTTATCAACTCCAATACCCATAAATGAGATCCAGTCATCCAAAAAGAGCAGGCCAAGCAAGATAAAACATGAAAACCAGCATCACAGTCCAAATTCGAAGACAAAACGGGGTGAAAAAGGCTACCAAAATGCAACTCAGAATAAAACATGAGGAAATCGAACAGTTAAATAGTAAAAGGAATCAATAAAAACGGAGCAGAAATAGCAGAGAAATATAAAATCCCTCTATCTTCTGATATAAAGCATAGTAAGTAAATCCCCATTTAAAAGTATTTGAAGTTAAGGAGGGGGCACCACACCCACAATAATTTGTTGAAGACCTTGTTTGGCCAACCAATCAGCAGTAGTGTTACATTCCCTATAGATGAAATTAAATTGCAAAACCAAATTATGCCTTTTAATGAACCCCTGAATCATGTTAAACAGACAAATGACATACCAGGTAGGGAATGTGCTCTTATTTAGAATATTAAACATAGTCATAGAATCAGTCTCGATAATTAAAGCATGGCGATGTAGAGTTTTCTTAGGTGACTTCGATTATATAAGATGAAGTTAATTACAGAGGCTTACACTTATAGGAAACTTTATGAACCAAACTTAATATAAAACTCATTTAATTTTTCATATTAAATAGGAGAACTTGTCGGTTAACATAAAAAAATGGTTTTGCAGACTTAAATGGATATCATATATTCTTTAGTTTATTTAATCAAGCCTTCACTAGTAAGTAGTGTGTCTACCATTCGGGATAGATGCATTTCCTGCAGTGATAGGCTCATTTATTTAAACTATTATGGATATGGGATTAGTTCGATCTCATATTTTCAAGACATAAAATATTAATTTTCAAAATTATATATATATATATACATATATTAAATAACTTAATTACATTATTAAACCTTCCCTTACCTTCCTCGGTCGCACGCGACACGGCTTAGGCCCGCACGTCATTTCTCTTCCCCTTCTTCCGTTCAATCGCTCGGGCTCATATCTCGCTGCACTCACAGGAACTCCAGCACTCGCCTCCTCAACAGCATTGCACTTGCTACTACTTATACTACTGCAGGCATCATCCAACTACAGTCTAACTTCTACTACGAGGAAAGCCCTAACTTGTGCTCATAGGTCCACGCAAGCGTCGTTCGACTCTTGGATAAGTAAACCTCACCTTTGTTGCCCCTCCTGCGCATGGTTTTTAATACACAAAAGCATCCTTTCGTGTTTTGTACCTCTCGTGCTTCAACTCCCACTTCTTCGGCTTCCAAACCCTCTCACTTTCTTTCCCCCCTTTTGGTTCCCTCTCTTCAATTCCCTTGAGAAAACAAAACGAGTCATAATAACATACCACCTTGTCACTACATAAATGATATACACCTCCTTGGCTAGAGGATTATCACTTCATATTATTGGTAGCTTGGGGCGAACAAACAGCAAGTACATTTTCCTTTTAGCTAAGTTTGTTAGGCCTTAAACATGAGTACTCTCTCTATTTCCTCAAGGGGTTAAGATTGTTTGCCATAATACTAGACATCATGCGATGCCTCCATGGTTGTGTTATAATAATGAGAGCAAGTAGAATATATTGGCTATAAGGATAAATGCAAATTAAAGAATGAAAAAGCAAATATGTTCTTCCTTCCCTAAAATTTTCTCTTCTCCCTTATTAATTCTCAAATTCTTCCATCATTTTTTTCTACTCTCACTACTTTTGGAGTTGCCAGTAAACTCATCAATCATCATTTATTCTTATAATTTGGTGCTTTCACTGATCCCATCCACATTTTTAAGCATTCTACATGGCAGAACATGGTGCCACCAAATTAGGTAAATGTGTGCCCTCGAAGAATAGTGTCGAAATTTTTTTGTACAAAGACAAGCTCCCATAGTACCACAGATGTAATAGAGCTCAGCTACAATGTCACGGCTGCTACAGTTCCGCCCCAGTTCTCCCTCTCTCTCTTCCGCAATGAGATTCACTCAATCACCAATAATAGCAAAAGAACATAAGGCACCGGGATCAAAGTTTTGTATCGATGGATCAATTTCTCTATAGTACTCAATATTTTTTGTCTTGACGTAATAGAGTATTAAAATAGATGCTCTAAAGAGCACTTAATAACATTATAAATTGCATTCCAATATGCAAAAAAATTTAAGATATACTATGGCTTGGCTACGATCTTAGAAAACTTGTAGTAAATCATTCATCTTCATGTCTATTATTATTTCTTCATTACTAATTACAGTAAACTTATTTTTGCTATCTTCAATTACATAATATACATGCTTTAACTCATTTGGCAATTTTGTCGTTGGACGAGTCTCACAAAAGTGCTTCTTGTAAAAAGATCATTATCGTAAGTTATTTGGTCGTGTAGTTATCTATGTTTTAATCCCCTGGGCACAATAATCATAAAGAAAATACTATATAATCGTATGATTGCTTAAGATGGTGACCAACAACCCATGAGATGAACAAGGTCCAACCTCAGATACCCTAGAGTTTAAACCCAAGTAGTCAAGCTCCAATTCGTAACCTAGTCAAAGCAATAAGTTCATGAGACTCATGCAAGGACAGCATTGCGAAAGGAGTCGGAGCATGCACATCATGCATTTTAAGCTACCAAAGATAAGTTAGATGTCATTGACAATGAAGAAATGATAATAAAAATGAAGATAAATGATTTATTAAAAGTATTTTATGACCGTACTCAAATTATGAATTGTCCTATGTGGGTTTTCTTAAACTGTGATACATATTAGAATGCAATTTACTTAGTTATTAAGTGCACTTTAAAGCATCTACTTTTAATATGTAATCACGTCAAGAAAGCGGAAGATAATGAAATCAATACAACTCATCACACCACAGCTTCAGCCAGCGGAGTCATTATATGCAATTATCTGAAGAGAAGAATAATAATATTTTAAGAATTTGACTTTCTTTAAACATTCCACGAGAAGCCAAAAGCATCTCTTTTGAGTTACATTTGTTATATGCTCTCGCCATGTCACAACCCAACCAAATCAGAATAAAGTGATTGTCCAGTATATGAGCTTTACACATGGTGTGCCATTAAATAATGTAACAAGTTTAAATCGTCTATCACTAGAAATTGATCATCAATCAACTAACATCACAGTATTGACTATGCGACAAAGTTAAAAATATGTTTCTCATATGCAAAAATATCTGTGAAATTGGGTTCGATTTGGTTGTTTTTTCGACCCATTGAGAATGAAGGATGATTCACCCTTAAGCGCCTCATTCCTGAAAAGGACTTTGTGTTGATGTTTTATAATATTATTTTATGTATTTTTAAGTTTAAAGAATAAAAATAATAATATTATTAGAAGAGGTCTACAGCCTTATAAGGAAGCACATGAATTAATCGAAAGCCAATAAAAAATTTGATCAAATGGTATAAAGCCTAGATTTGTATTCCTAAAGCTCATTATGATTGGGGAATGAGTGGGCTCCAATGCAAAAGAGAGAGGAAGAACAAAGGCAGTAATGTAACATTTGAAGCACTATAGTAGTCATCTGGCATTCTAGTCGAAGAATGTAGGAGCCGCAATACTATAATAGTTGAAATTCTTAAAAGAAATTCAATAAATAAATTGTAGCACTCATCAAGATCATGTGTGAGGTTCGATTACACCTCACGACCAGAGCATTCCAAAACCTGATCCACGACCCAACTCGTCCAACGCCGTAGGAAACATGCAAGAAGATAGGGCGAACAACAAGATAGCCCAGATATTGTTTTCATACGCAATTCATATAGGTGTTATTTCAATTCAACCCCAAGGGGCAAAGTAGCTCTTTTTCTTTTTTTTTGCAAAATGAGATTACAAGATATTTTTGTTTTGAAATAAATACATGAATATCATTCACTTTTTCTCTACTTAGAGAGGAAAGATCACATATCGTACCTATATAGCTGCAACTTTTGTAACTTTAGTCTTTTTGACATTGAATAAAATATGCAAGTTTCAAGAAAACATGTAAGAAATCATGATCCTAACACCATTTAAAACACAATCCCAATATACAATGGAGGCAATCCTGAGCTAGGAATGCAAGAAAATGGAATGTTATAGCCTTCATAACCTTACTAATTCAAAGAAGCTTTACACTCACCTCCTTCCAGAGCCTATCAAAGGAATGGTATCTTTGCTGAGTTAAACACATACTGCCAAACTTCCCCCAAACTGAAATCTAATCAAAACTCCACAAGTTGTATTCTTACCCATTCAAAATCCTGAAGTGTGCCAATCCTTTGCATATCACTAGGAGATACCATGACATTCTGGAATTCACCCAGCTTTTCATGTCTCTCTCCCTTGAAACCATTCAAGAAAGATTACACGCTACACCCCAATTCCTTACCTTGAAAAGACTGGCTACACCATACACTTCTCCACCCAAAAGGCTTAATCAAATCACGCCACGCCTACAAGGATGTGTCAGCAAATGACAATACCTGATAAAATGGAAAAAGGCCTTCCATGAAGTGATGCAACCTGGATATATGTGAAGGAGCTTAACACAATTTATCCTAACCTCGACCTTGAGGGCAAGGTCACTCACAAGGAATGTGAACTTTGATGCAGTTTGTAACACATCACCATGTCCACTACATAAATGCCTAAAATGCTAAACAACTCATTGGTTCAAGGAATACAAACTCATGGATGGTAGCTCGAGATGAAAATTGGGATGAACAAATAATAAGTGCATTCTCCATTTAGCTAAGTTTGTTGAGCCTAAGAAATGGGTCCTCATTCTGCTTCCTTGGGTGGTTAAGGTAGTTTGCCTATGGCACTTGACATACTATAATGCCTCCATGGATGTGTTGTGATCGTGAGAGAAAGAAGAATATATTGGCCATATGGATTAACATAAAGGACAAAATGAAAAAGCAAGTATCTTGTTCCTTCTCTTAAATTTTCTCTTCTCCCCAGTTATGTCTCAAACTCTTCTCTTTCATTCCCTACTCCTCTTACTCATACTATATTTGCAGGTGAACTCATTGATCTTTGTTTATTCTTATCAAATAGTTAAAGTGAATAGTAGATCAATACACAGAAGAGTTTCAAGCAAAAATTATTTATTCATAACAAAAACCCTAGGAAATATTTTTACTAAACAAAAATTTGAACTAAAGATATAATAAAACATGAAGCTTAAAGAAACCCTATAGTTTATTCCATTCAACAAAGGATTCCTAAGGGCTTGTTTAGGTTTTTTTTTTTTTTTTATGGCTTTGTTTTTTTAAAACTAACTTGTTTAGTGTATTTTTTTCGTGCTTTTTTTAAAATAAATTAACAATTTTTTTGAAAACATTCAAAATAATTTTTAAGTATTTTGAGTACCAATCATGTATTAATTAAACATAATAATTAAACATGTCAAACATATTTTATTTCAAATCAAAACATAAACAAAATAAAATAAAATAAAATAATAGATAACAATAAATAAAAGTGATATGACCGCTAAAAAAATATCAATCTTTGAGTCATTGAACTAAGTAAAATTGATTGCAACAAATAATTAACCATTATGAATACCACACAATTTGACTTTATAAGGAAAATAAAATAATAACAAACAAAGACTAGGGTTTGACTGAAATAATTTTGTACTGAACAGAAAAATTAATTTATTACTCTCGCAGAAATGGATGAGATGCTTTGCAACTGCATTCCCCTTGATCGTGAAGCCATGGAGGAGCATGATCAATATAGTGTTCCTTCCCCTGTATCCTGCACAAATTGAAATTGTAATAAATAATATGCTAAGAAAGCAGAGCATCATATTAGCATTCGCAAATGAAACCTAACTTAAATTCATAAATTGGTTAGTTTATCAATAATAAAAGCCAGTTTCGATCATACTTTCATTAAATGCACTCACATATATTTTAGCATGTTTGGCATTATCACAAAACAAAATGTTAAGACTAAACAAAACAAGCAGAATTCATCAAATTAAGCCTAAATCTTCATCATAATCTCTTGAGAATATGCAGCCTTCAAAACAAAACGAAATTTGAAGCAACTAACATGTTCGCATAAGAGAAAGGGACTGAAAAAAATGCATCTTCCTCAAGCTAAAATACATCAGATTAAAAGACCTTAAGTTGCATAAATATCCGAAATACTTATACAGTTTATAAAAACTTATGATTTTTTTAATACAAGAAAATGTCATACCATCTTTACTATCAAGTTTTAAGCTTCTAGCTTGTTCTTGAACATTAGACAAACCCATAAGATAAACTGTTAGCTGTGAGCACTAGAGATTCACCGAAGATTGGCACTCTTGAGGCCAAGCCAAATCAGAATGTTGGTGATGTAGAATTTTTATAAAGTTTTGAATTCAAAAATGCAGCATGGGATGAGATAAACAATGAAATGCAAAAAGAAGAAAAAATTTAGCAATCGACAAATTGGCAATGCTTAACTTTAACAACTAATAATAACCTCAAATACATCAAACACACTTCTTTCATTCAATAAAACAGTGTCATAATCATCAAAATTTTAAAACTTGTAATAAAATTGGAACCAGTTACAAAATTTCAATAATGATAAAGATTTACACTGCGAAAAGAATTTGATAAGTATCACACTTTACAAAACCTCCAACACAGACATGAGCTACTAAACAAGTTCATAGCGATGACAAGAGTAAAAATCGCCTAATATAAGATCCAGACAACATACCAATACAAGAAATTCAGCTCCATATTGAGAAATCTACATCCAACTACACAAATACAAAAACTGAAAAAACTAGAATAAAATTTCACTACTTCGTGCAACCATAGACTAATTCTTACTCCTCCATGTAACCCAGTTTTCCCATTAAAGGAGTAGCGGCCAAAGATCGGCCTTCAATCTATAAGAAACCAGATAAATCAGCATAGAAAAAATTTTAAATGCTTGTATTTGCCCTCATTTTAAAGATAAAGCTTCCTAAAGTCATTTTAAAATTTCTTAATACGCGATATACAACTTCAATAATTTTATTCATGAGATTCTTCATAAAGTGGCTAAAGTCACTAACAGAGACTAATATGTCATGTGAGTGACACGTACATTAGTTTGCCCACTATTTGTTGCACCTTCCTTGTTTAACCGACATACTAATTTCCTTCATGACAAGTTGGTTGAATGAATCCATTGGTGCATCAAAAAGCTTATAATCAAGCATTTTAGTTCCTTTAAATAGGTCTAGAATAAACCATGTGTTTATAAGACCGCTAGTCCCATGCCAAGAAAATATTTTAGATGACAAAGATACACGATTTCAAATTCTTTGGCTAATACACCCTTTAAAACTTTCATGTCTTCCTCTAGTTAGCCTACAACAAAGATGTGATCAACATATACTATTGGGATAGGAATTTTAACTTCTTGTGATTTCTGTGAGAATAGACTATGCTATGATTGACCTTTCAAATACCACTATCTCTTAACTGTCATAGTGAACCTTTCAAACCAAACTCTTGGTGGCTATTTTAGACTCTACAAAGAATCATCGAGTCTGCCAACTTGATTGGCAAAATTAGTGGTGACAAAGCCAACTGGAAAAATATTTCTTTGTGCTTCATCTTCTAAATTTCCACTAGATAATGTAGGGGAATAAGAGGGATTTACAGCCATACCATCTCAAACCCTATGATTTACATATCCAAAACCTTACAGTTCAATTTTACGCAACTACCACTTAAAACCTCTTAATACATCACTTCTACCAGCCAATAAATCGTTGTCGTCACACAGTTTCTAACTCTTTCGTATCCATCTCCTGCAACAACAATGCGCAAATAAGTCAAACTCCATTTTAATCCCACGCAAACACATACAGGCCATCTTTACTGGTGCGAACACATGAATGGCCTCCTCCAAAGTGCAAACACGCAACAAGTTCTCTTACTCCCACCTCAATGCAGAGCAGGCCCCGTCCTCCCTTGACCACCTTCTATTATTTTATCGTTATCTCCAGTTCATTTTTCACCCGTGGCACTCTTCCACTCGAAAAGTTGAACTCTTGTTATTCAAGTTCCTCAGTCATTGTTATTCGAGTTTCACATGCTAGTTTGATCTGCAGGAAAAGTTTCAACAGCAAAAACAGCATAACCTTTATCCCACAAAGTGGGGTCGGCTACATGAATAATAATTTTTCTCCATTGCGTCCTATTTAATGTCATATTTTCATTTAATTCTAATAAATTCAGATCATTTTTTTATCAAATAAGCCCAAGTCATCCAAGGTCTACTTCTGCCTTTCTTAACATAAGTTGAATCTAGAACATCTAATCTTTTAATCGGATCATTAGATGGTCAACCTTTAATGTGGCCAAACCATCTAAGATGTAACCCATCCATGACGACTCTCTCTAATTTTGTCTGTCACTGAAGCTACACCAATCCCATCACAGATATATTCATTTCGCATTTTCTCTCTAAGAGTAAAGCCACTCATCCACCTAATCATTCTCATCTCAGCAACACTTAGGATCTGTTTAGGGCAGCTGCAGCTTATCCAGATAAGTTGCTTATCCTGGTAAGCAGTTGATTCTGATAAGCTGTCTGTCTGTTTGATTTATGCGTTTGGAAAACAGCTGATTCTAGATAAATGATCATTATGCCCGTTTTGGATAAACTGTCTAGCTGTTTGGTTTGTGCGTTTTGTAAATAACTGATTTGCAAATTTTTTTAGAATTTTTTTAGGTAAATGAACAAATTTTTTTAGGTAAATGAACAATCTGGCACACAGAAGTTACAATGTTTTTAACAAAATTGCAATCTTTACCTTTTAGATATTTTAGAACCAATTAAACTCCTTCAGACTCCTTCAACACATACAGACCACCCAAAAATTGTGATTTACCAACCTTCTTAACGCAATCATATAGGGGAGATAAAACTAAAGATTCATGAATTCATTGACGTAAAATTTACTCATTTCCCAACTAATCTGTGTGAGCTTTATGAATCCTTCTTCCACAATAATTCTTCTTGAATGCCACAATAATGCTTTGTTTGTATCTTTCTTGAAATAACGTATAACCAAAAATGGCTTTTGTTTTTCCTGCAAAGATAATTCCCATAAAATTGCATTCATTTCCACTTTCTGCACTCAAACTTTACCAAATTCAAGTCAATTCACAAATACACAACATAAGTTATTAGGTATGCTAGAGACACCCTTTTCTTCATCAAAACATGTCAAAAATAAAACTTCAAGAATTCAGGTTTTATGTAACACCTAATCTTGTGTATTCATAAAACTAAACCCTTTTACATCTATAGGTTAAAATTTATACAAAACACCCAAACAATTCTATATCAAGGGCTGGTACAAATTAAAATTAGTAATATAAAAAAAAATTTAGAAAATGAAGCAAAAAGTGCCCAAGAAAACCATTTCACCGAGACATATTTCAATCAAACACAGATAACTTGATATTTACAATGCAATTATTTCCAACTGCATTTGGTGAATTCAAATCTATATCAACACAGAGAAGATAACTTGTAAGGCGTTGAGAATTTGATGTTCCATCCAGCCACATGAGCTCCAATAGTGAGGGAAAAACTCATTTTTTTTCAAACTGGATGGCATCAGATAATGTAAAGAGCAAATCAACTGTAGAAAACAGGAGGGGAAGGAAGCAGCTTATGGTTATGAAAAAAAACAGAGAAGGTGCCGAAGCCGGACAAGTCGAAGGAGATCGCCGAAAAAGAAACACAAAAAAATGGAGAAGAAATGAAAAAAAAAAAGGAAGAAGCATTACTTCTGGGAAATCGCCGAAGAAGCCGAAGGAGCTATCGTAAGCCGAAGGAGCTTTGAGCGCGGCCAGAAAATGGAGAAGAAATGAAAAAAAAATGGAAGATGCGTTACCTCTAGGAGATCATTGAAGAAGGCCGAAGCAGCTTAGAGCAAAAATGCGGAAGGGCAGAGAAGTAATCCTGAAACAAGAAACGCCACCCGCGGGGTCATCCTGCAAGCGACGGTAACGAAGAAAATAAGAATGATGTTTTCAAATCGCACCCAACACACGACAAACAAATGGAGGGGAGGCATTTTGAAAACGCCGCCTGAGGAAATAAGCGGAGACAAACGGGCCCTTAAACTTAGTTTTATGCTTCTCATTTAAAGGCCAACAATCAGAGACATAGAGCATTGTAAGTCTCAACACCATCTTATAAAATTTTCCTTTCAGTCTAAGCGGTACTTTGCTATCACACCATAGGCCCGAAGCATTCCTCCACTTCAACCAACCAACTTGAATTCTACTAATAACATCCCCATCAATATCACCATCACTTTGAACAATAGACCCGAGATCTACAGGAAAAGCTTGAATTCTAATTTTCTCACAAATCTTTTTTTTTCCTTTTTTAACTGTCCTTGAATTTCATATTCAGCTTTGTTCAAAGCAAACCCGTGTATGATTAAGTGCAGATGGAGTTAGAAGCGGTGGGACGATAGAAACTCACTGCACGGTAGAAGTGATATATTAAAGAGTTTTGAGTGGCAGCTGCGTAAAATTGAACTTCAGGGTCTTAAACATGTAAATTATAGAGTTTGAGATGGTACGCCTGTAAATCCCCAAATAATGTATTTATGTATCTGATTAAAGAAGCGGCCAATCAAACTTAGCATCTATTGACGATATAACCCTTACAGTGTTTATCTTGGTAACAAGTTAATGTCTTTTGATAGTCAATGTCATGAATTTAAGTAACCCCTTTACAACTAATTTGGAGCCATCTTTCTTATTTTACATTAGAAATCCAATTAAATCCAATTGTGTCTTTACCTTTTGGAAAATTGAAAGTTCTCAATTATCTTCTTTACTGTTTAGATATCTTCATTAATGTCTTCCTTTCATTCAGGTATTTTCATGACTTCATGCATATTTTTAAAAATGCCAATAATAGAAAATTGTGGTAAAGTCAAAAAATTTTAGGTAAAAACTATCGTAAGATAAAAAATCAGATAGTGGGTGTTTGCGCAAATCAACACACATTTCCATTCGAGTAATAAAAATATCAAAATCTTGTTGGAATTGTTAGAATATGGATTAATGATACCTTCTGAAGAGGATGATTAACTCGAAGGAGGCGCATCATTTTGTTCAAGAAGCATACCATAGTCCATCTCAGGCAGAAGAACCAAACAACTTGAGTAAATGATCCCTTTGTCTGTAGTGTAGGATCCTAAGGATTAGATTGAGTCCCAAGTAAGGAAGAGGGGCATGGTTGATCACGTAGATGAGTTTTGGGTAGAAGAGATTTAGAAAATGAAATGACACTAAGAGCAATAAGATTGGAAATCTATAATTTTATATTCCGCCGAAACTAATATTCAAAAAATGGCATAAAGTTGAGGTAAGAGAATAATGTTTTAATGAAAGAGAAGGTGTTATAAAACTTTCTATTGATAAGAGAATAGCACTAGCACCCCTTTCGAAGAGGAGAGTAACCAAGAGAGAGGCATTTTATTGTTTTGAGGTCATATATGCTTCTTTGATAAGGAATTATATGGACAATGGCAAAACAACCATAGATGTTTAGAAAGATGGAAAGGACGAGTTGGTTCCTAGAAAAGGCTAGAGCAAGAATCTTGAAGGTGTTTGGGGTAGCTTCATTGATAAGACACCATGAAAAAAAACTACAAGTACTTCTTTTACATGCTTCAGTTAATCAAATTACAATTCTTAATAAAATATTACGAACCATGAATGCTAATCAGTCAAAAAATTGACATCTAAAATTCGCAAAAGAGAAGTTATGAAATTCCTTCTGGCAGAAGCTCGACAAAGCCAGTGTGAATCCGAAAAGTTGCTCATTATACAGAGACAGAGCAACAGATGTAAATTTAAGCAAATGTAGACTTTTGAAAACAAAACAAATTAAAAAGGAAAAATGTTTTAACGGTACCTAGAGATGAGCTACATCTCCTCCTACCTAAGTTTATGAGCTTGAGCAGCATAATAATTTTCCTATAGATTGCTAAACCTAAATTAATCAGATTAGAAGGACAAAAATCCATATCCCCGCAGACATTTAAACTTCTTCTATATATCATTCTAAAGACGATTGAAACGGTACCAATGACCCAGAAACTGCAAAGGATTGAAGAAAAAGTGTAAGAGTACCGGAAGGAGATTGAGAAAAGCCTTAACCTCCACCGAGATGCGCAGCGCCAAGCGAACCACCGCCGGGGCTACCCGAGTACTCGTGTTTCCTTTTCCGATCGTATCCTTCGGACCGTGCAGTAATATTGGATTTATGTTAAATTATTTCCAAATTACAAAAGAGGCATTCATAAATCTTATATATTATTAAATCTCAGTCTTTCTCTATTTGTCTTGAATCCGGGATTTAATAAATCTAGTTGAAATACAGATTTAAGGGATTTGGAAGAACTAAAGCGTGGAAGAAGAGAAATCCTA
>NW_018164844.1:1873731-1875930 GCF_001263595.1 Phalaenopsis equestris | reverse complement strand
TATATATATATATATATGCAATCTTGTTATTATTGTCAACGTGTGCATCGACATGCATGATGCAAATTACTCCTATATAATTATATTTAAGAAAATTGTTAGAATATTTTTTTATAAAACATCCATGCAAATTAAATAGATAATGAATATCTTAAAGAACGACATTATCTTGTATCATTACGAATTTCTCTTGGTGTATGAGCAAAAACAAAATCTATAATTTTTGATAATGTTGTTTGTTATTCTAAATAAGTAATTAACTCTAATATCGAAATATTTGCTGATAGCCTTTATTGAGTAATTGAATCATTAGAAAGCAACACGATTGGACTCATTATGTGATATAATATATAAAGTAATAGCTAGTACTTCCGTGAGTGTAAATCGGGACGATCCAATAATTTAGTTAGCAAATCAAAAACAAAATCCAGATATTTGAAACATACTATGAATTATGCCCGGATCGCCTTAGAATAGGTCACCAATCCACTTATCTCCCATAGATGACAATGACACACAATTTGTCTTGCACAATTTTGTCTGGTAATAATCATTGATAAGACATGAAGTAGTAGTCATAACTACAGCTTGTTGTACTATCCCTGAAATCTCATCTTCATTCGAGGAGTCCATCTGACTATTTTATGCATGTTAGAATATATTAAAAATAACAAGTTATGCTATAAGTGAATAATTATATAAATAAAGTACTACAACTAGTGTGAAACATACTTGTTCAAATATCACATCAACACATCACGAGATATTGTTTGGCATAAAAGTTTAAATTATTACACACCAATGAGGAATAAAAAAAGCACAAACTAATTTGTCTGATTTTTAAAAAAATATTGAATGTAAGGAATCCTTCGTTCTAGCACTATCATCATGAAAGCCTCGCTCTTTGTCTGATTCTCAAAAAGTTTTATGAAAAATAAATATAAGGCCGTAATATCAAATATCTCGGGAGTGGATTCCAATAGTTTCACAACTTTTGTCTGGGCATCTCTGAATAGTGGTGCAAAACTGGATCTCATACTGGTGTTGGTTGTAAACAGTTTTGAAATATGCTCAGATAAATGTTGGGTGTCGGCCTTCATTTTTTTTTTTTTTTTTTTTTTTTTTTTGCTTTTGTGTGAAGGGTGTTAAGTGTTTTGAATGACTTGATTCATTTTGTTTCTCTCATGTTGTGCTTCCTCTTGGGCTTCATTTGAATGAACATATTCTGGCTCATCCAAATTTTGGGGGAAGCTCTGTGTTGTTGCCCAGACATTGGATCCCATAGCCATAACACCAAGAAACATAGAATCAATTTTTTCCTCCAATTTAAAGTATATGCTAGAAATCCTGTTTTTTTAGCATTGGGCGGGACATACAATTGATAAAATCAAATTTTAATAAATATGTGAAAATGAAGAGTTCATATGACATTTTGTACTACTAGTTTTTTCTTCTCCACCACTCATCTGTTGTATTCGCTATTTTCTTAATATGGTCCCAGCCTAATCCAGTTGTCCATCTCTTTAATTTCTTCCACAATCTTCAATCTTTTTTCGATTGAACTCATTTGTTCTTCAATTGAGTTTTATCAAACAGTCTTATATTATTTCATGATTTTTTAATTATATTTTGTTAACCTTCTTTATTCAAGTGTGTGGTTAGTCTAATACCAATTTTTATATCTTTCAAGCATAAATCACAGAATATTATATTGGCCTCTCACTGTCAAATGTATATACCACCTTTCTTTTGTTTCTCCATCTAATGTAATGTGTAGATTAAAAATTTTGATGAAATAATATAATTTAGCTCATTATTTAAAAGTAATTATAAAATTTGAAACAAAAATTAAAAAGGGCCACTTATTGAATTAGAGCTCACTGAGATCAAGTTATCAAAGATTGCTCCATTCAGGAGCACTGACCGACCTTTTTCTTTTTGTAAATCGACAATTACAAGAATTTGATGACGCTACTAGAAGATTTAAATTCCAGCAACGGTGTCAAAATCTTGACTGCGACTTTATATATATGTGTTTGATTTAATAAAGATGTATAGATATAATATTCAATAATGTCAAAGTCGAATTTGTCAACGCAAGCATACGTATCGCTCAAGTAATATAGGGCTCTAATGGAGTCCTAGTTATCGATCTCATAGGGAGAAATAGAATACTACGAACTAAGGCTTAATAAAAAG
>NW_018164844.1:1805007-1873238 GCF_001263595.1 Phalaenopsis equestris | reverse complement strand
AGATTGAAAGTAAATTAAGATTGAAGTGAAAAGATCATCACAACTTCTTAAACATTTTCATGGCTTCACCAATTCAAATCACCATTTCACAAAATCTCGAGACAAGGAGAAAGACAGAGAAAACTACTCTGAACTCATGGGGAAAGCACAACAAAACTTGGAATTCATATAAAAAATCAAAGCCATACAAACTATAACAAGTAAATAACTTATCTCTAAATTTATTCCCAAGAACACTCCTTGAAGTTCCTCTGAATCTCTTCCTTTCTTTACAGCACACGGAATTCCTCTTTGAAGTAGCAAGGAGGAAGAAATCTCTCACTTTCCCTCCACTCTTACAATTTCTCGAAGAATTCCTCACAGTTACACACTCTAGCAAGCTCTCTACACACTAATGGAATATATCTAATCTTCAGGACTACTCTATTTTCGGCCAAAATCTTCTCTTTAAGGATGTGGATGAGTTTTCCCAAGATTTTTTTATGCACCTCTCTAAAATTTGGCCTTATCAATTGTACAAGTACACATAACCGTCAATCCCGCCATCAGTGGCCTCGATGGCGCCGTCAGCGGCCTTCTGGAGATTTTGTTCTGTTGCCTCGGGAAAAGCTCGTCGTCGGCGGCGTCGATGGAGCCGTCGGCGCCCTAGTGTAATTCTCCACATTTTAGTCCTTTTTGCTCCAAATTTGCTCCTTTTTGCATCTTTTTGCTCCATTGACCTTAATTCATCATTCCTGCAACAAAACATCAAAAATACATTTCTTTAAAGTGCAATATCATTAAAAGCAGTATAAAAGAGGTACGAAAATCTCAACATATTTTACTTTGGTCAAGCACCAATTAAATCATACATGCTCTAAGATCAGGAAGTATCTATGTTTAATAGTGTGATGTGTGTTTTAAGATCAGTAGTATCTATGGTTAATAGTGTCGTATGTGTTATTAAGACTGGACAATATTTGTGGCTAGCAGTGTCGTGTATAGACTAAAACCAAGTAGTATATGTGGTTAACTATCATGTGTGGGAAGAGCATGTAGTATTTATGGTTAATAGTATGATGTGTGTTTTAATACAATGTCGTATCGATGGTTAACAATGTGTTGTGTGTTGTAAGACCATATAGTATTTGTGGTTAACAATGTCATGTGTTGTAAGATCATGCAGTATGTGTGGTTACTAGTGTCATGAAAGGTCTAGGACCATATAGTATTTATGGTTAACAATGTCATGTGTGGTAAAACCATGTATTATATGTGGTTAACAATATCATGTTTGATGTGTGCTTTAAGGTCGGATGATATCTGTAGAAAATAAGTGGGGATGATTACATTAGTTGCAATTGGTGATCGAGTGAGCTATTTATTTTTTTCCATCATGGCTCTAGCTAACATTATGAAAACCTAAGGTGTCAAAAGCCTCATTACATATTTGACTGCATAATAATTCACTTGTTTGTGTGCAAAACATCAACCAAATTACCTATAACAAACGACCATCATTGAAAAACTAATTAGGTAAAGTCAAAGGATAAGGGGTTGTTAGATTTGATTGACAGGAATTATAGGAAACCCAAAGCAAAAGATAGGGTCAGGTGGGAAAAGATTTCTAAAAGGTAAATGAAACCCTAGACATTATAAGGAACGTTATAGGAGGACTAACCTAAACTTTAGGAATAACATTCTCGGTCAAGATGCTCATGGTTTTCCGTCATTCCATGACGTTGGTATCTGTCAACTATGACCAACCTCATAAGCAGGAATCCTTCTGATATGTCGAAGCATGGAGGATTCATAGTTTTGAAGCAATCTAAAATACAATTTTCAATAACCATGGGTTACTTTATTATAAGGTATTCCCTCTAGTTTTAGGTGATAGGTTTTTTGTTTTATAATTCATATTCCTTAGCACTAACTGGTACCTATACTAACCAAGATTTATATAATCAGACCAACTTAGGGTAAGTGTATGGCCCTTAGTTTGGTTTCTATGTTAGCTATCCTAAAGTTCATGTTAGATCTACCTAGGTTCTCTTCTCATTCTTTATCTTGTTTTGTTTTAGATGTTTATTTGAAGTTCATGTTTTAAATTCATGTCTTATTTTCAATCCATAAGTTTGTCATTCATGTTGAGAAATAAGGTTTTTCTAAGTTTTGATTTTGTTTCGTTTGAAGGTTTGGTGTTTGCGAAGAAACCTGGAAAGTTCTCATTCTTATTTTTCTTTTATTATATTTTTTGTTTTTTTTTAACATGGAAGAACATATAAATTAAAATATGGAATAAAACATGTAAAACAACACATACACTTAGCCTTGGATTAGACATGGGTTAGGGTTTAGTTGAGATAGACTAAATTTCCAGCTTAAGTTAGTCAAGATTAAGCTAAAGTATGAAATGGATTAACTGATTTGGGTCTGGATAGGACCAAGACTAGTCGGGTTGACTCGGGTGAGCTTAGGTTTCATTTGAGTTTTAGTTTAGGCTTATTTAGGTTGATCTGTGTTAAGCTAGGTTGACCCGGGTGGGGCTTGGTTTGATTAAGGTTGGGGTTTGGGTTAAGTCAAGTCTAAGTCAGGTTTAGGGTTAGTCTTGTATTGGGTTAGGTTTAGATTAAGTTTGGGTTAGACCTAGGTTGGGTTAGGTCTATGTTAGGGTTAGACCTAAGCTGAGTCTGGTTTGGGTTAAGTTTGTGTTGGACCTGAATTGGGTTAGGTCTAAGTTAAGTTAGAGTTATACCTTGGTTAGATCAGGTATATGTTAATTTTGGGTTACACCTCGATTGGGTCAAGTCCGGGTTGAGTTTTGGTTAGACTTGCATTGAGTCGGGTCTAGGTTAATTTTGAGTTAGACCTGGGATGGGTCAGGTTAAGGTTAAGTTTGAGTTATACCTAGGTTGGATCAAATCTAGGTTAGGTTAGGATTTGGGTTAAACATGTATTGGGCCAGACTTATGTTTAAGTACGGTTTTGAGTTAAACTTGGTTTGGGTCAAGTCTAGGTTAGGTTAGGGTTAGACTTGGGTTGGGTCAAGCCTGGGTTAGGTTTAGTGTTAGGGTCAAGTCTGGTTTAGGTAAGTCCTGAATTAGGTTTAGGGTTAGGCTAAGTTCGAGTCGACCCGAGTCAAAACCAAACCCAAGCCTAATCTAAGGCTATTAAGTTGACCTAGCCTAAATTCAACTTAAAAATGCTTAATTTAACAGAAGAAAGGGAGGAAGCTTACCGCAGAAGAGGCTAACCGGAGGAGGAGGCATTCTGGAGAACCTTATTCTTGTTCCTCTATTCAGGCTTTTGTGGAGAGTGTCGTAGTCGCCTATTTATAGACGGGAAGGCAGTGACAGGGCCCTCCAGAGCCATCAGATTAAGTGGCGGGTCGACGGTAAAAATCAATATGACGGTTAATGAGCCACAGATCACCACTGGGCAAGCAATACGATGTTTTGTGGCTTGATCCATTAACGAATATCACATATCGATGACATGTCACCTGAGTGTAGTCAGGCCCAAGCTTGACGTGTCCACATTGAGAAACTTTTGGGTGCAGTCACAACCAAACCAGTCTTGAAAATTCTGAGACACTTTTGGGTGTGGTCATGCCTGAAGTGACCATGCCAGACTAAAAATGGGCAAGTTCACTTTTTAGCCAGTCTAGTTGCACTAGATCAAGAGGTGATGCATGTGCAAGTCCTATGTAATAAAAAATGACTTTGAAACTCGTGGGACCAGTCTTGAGAAAAATCAGTGTATTTTCTATTTAAAGATTGTTCATTGCAAGGTGAATTGTCTGAATCTGAAAGAGAAGGGAAAGAAAGTTACATCTGAGGTAAATGTCAATGTTATTGTGGAAAGATGTGAACACATGGAGTCAGATGTATCATTTTTTACAGTTTCTCATATTTTGTTTACAGATGATTAATGTTGGATTTTGTATACAAGTGCTACCTATAACATTTGTCTGCTTCGAGGGTGGTTCTATTCATATAAGGAGCTAGATAACGGTGCAAAGACTATGTACAACGATCAATCTTGCTGTGTTATTAGTGTAGGGAGTATCTTTATCAGGATGCATGATAACACTGTGAGGAAAATGACTAATATTAAAAATGTTTCATATATCAGGAAAAAAATAGTGTCAGTTGGGGCTTTAGAGTGCAAGGGCTACAAGGTAGTTATTGATGCAGGAGTTCTAAGGACATTTCATGAAGCAATGATTTTTATGAAAGGGGTTTTCCATCACAATCATTACCATCTTCAGGATAGTAAAGTGATTAGAATGGCTCTTGTTGCTTATAATTCTTCTGACACCACTATGTTGTGGCATGTGTGACTAGCTCATACTAGAGAAACTTCACTTCAGGCTTTTGTGAAGAAAGGATTTATCAAAGAAGCATGCACTTACAAATTTTTTTTTTTTTTTAACATTGTGTGTTTAAAAAAAAAACACATGTATCTTTTGGGAATATCATCGACAGTACAAATTATATTTTAGAGTATATTCACACAGATGATTGGGGCCTAATGAAAGCATCATTCAGCGGGCGAAGACATTGACTTTTTTATTGATGATTACTCAATGTATGTTTGAGTGTACACCGTGAATCACAAATGCAAAGTGTTGGAGATTTTCATAACTTGGGAGAAGTGAATTGCGACACAGACTAGTAAAAATATCATGTTTATCAAATAAGACAATGAGGGCAAATACACTTCAGATGCGCTCTTATAAGAGTATCAGAGAACTAGGAAAGAGCACTACTTCATTGTTCAAGAGAAACCACAATAGAACGAGGGTGGGAGAGAAGATGAACTAAACTTTAGTAGAGAAATTTAGGTGTATGTTATCCAAAGCCAGGTTGGATAGAATCTAAGGGGTCCAGGCCATAGAATATGTCTATCACTTTGTGAATCGTCTGCCTTTTGTAGCTAGCAGGAAGAAGATCACAAAGTAGATGTGGTCAAGGCATCCTTTTGGAGATTATGAGCACATGAGAGTGTTTGAGTGTTCAACTTACTACCATGTGCAAAAGGATAAACTATAACCACAAGCAAAGAAAACAATCTTCATTGGCTTCAGGCATGGATTTAAGGTCTTCAAGCTAAGTGATCGGTCATAAAGGAAGGTTTTGATGAGCAAGAAAGTTAGAATTGATGAGACAAGCTTGTTGAAAAATTGAGACTCAAATCAAGTGGAGAGTTTTATTGGGATCACAGATATGCAACAGAAGTCAGAGTTTGGTGCAACTCAATTTGTTCCGCAATTTTCATCCACTCCGACTAAGATATTAGATGTAGTTGCAGCTTAGGAGGTATCTATTGATAATTCTCATGAGGATGTGAAAGAACATGTGGAGGACGAAATTCCTGTTCAGGAGTTTATTGTTATGAGCAAGACAACGTGCCAAAATGTCTCAAAGTTAGCTTGGTTGAGGGATCACATTACATTTTTACTTTCAGTTGTAGAGGCAGAAACTCATTTGTACTACAAAGAAGCGGTGGAGAGCGCAGACTAAGATTTTTGAAGACTTGGTTGAGGGATCACATTACATTTTTACTTTCAGTTGTAGAGGCAGAAACTCATTTGTACTACAAAGAAGCGGTGGAGAGCGCAGACTAAGATTTTTGAAGACTTGGTTGAGGGATCACATTACATTTTTACTTTCAGTTGTAGAGGCAGAAACTCATTTGTACTACAAAGAAGCGGTGGAGAGCGCAGACTAAGATTTTTGAAGAGCAGTGATGGATGAAGAGATGGTGTTTTTTCAAAAGAATGGTACTTGCAGTTGGTGATGTTTCTTTTAGGAAGGAAAGTCGTTATGTGCAAATGAGTTTATGTAAAAAGGA
The DNA here is from genome assembly GCF_001263595.1 of Phalaenopsis equestris. NCBI lineage: Eukaryota > Viridiplantae > Streptophyta > Magnoliopsida > Asparagales > Orchidaceae > Phalaenopsis > Phalaenopsis equestris. The sequence goes on along the minus strand of NW_018164844.1, from coordinate 1,867,403 downwards.
AGGATCTTATGGAGTTGATGTGCAGTACAAGATAAGATTAATAGCAAAAGACTTTGCACAACGAGAATAGACTGATTATGATGAAGTGTTATCCTCAGTGGTCAAACATTGCTCAATCCATATTATCTTAACACTTGTATCACAATACAATCCAATCTTGGAACAACTCTATGCGAAGATTGCATTTGTACACTAGAATTTACAAGAGGAGATCAACATGTTACAACCTTCTGGATATGGAGCATCAAAAGACATAATTTACAAATTGGATAAGTCTTTGTATGGATTGAAGCGGCCCCATGATAGTGATATAAAAATATGATTTGTTCTTAAGGGGACTTGAGTACATAAGGAGTCAGTATGATCATTGTGCATATTTCAAGAAAATGATCAAAAGTGAATTCATTAACTTGCTTTTATTTATTGATGATATGTTCATTGCATCTGCTAGTCAGATTGATGTTGATAGGATGAAGAATCAACCATCCAATTATTTTGAAAAGAAGGAGCTGGATGAAGCTCGCAGAATTCTTAGAATGGAGAGTCTCAGAGTCAAAGCAGCTGGAATGATTTAACTCTCGTAAGGAGTTTACGCTTATAAGGTGTTGAAGAAATTTGGGGTTGATGACTCGAGCAAGGCTGTGAGTTTACCCATTGCATTTTACTTTCAGTTGATTTCAGATCAATATCCTAAAGATGATCGAGAGTTGATAAATATGTGATCAGTTTTATATCCTAGAGCAGTGGGCAATTTGATGTATGTCAGTGTTCCTACTAGACCAAACATTGCACAAGCAGTTGGTGTCGTAAGCAGGTTTATGCATGATCCAGGAAGGAGTCATTGACCGGGTGTGAAAACTATTTAAAGGTATCTGAATGATACAGTTGATGTTGGCTTAGTTTTTGAGAGGCAGTCATCTATTGCAGATCTGTGTGTAAGCTGCACTTACTCATGCTTTGTAGGTAAAATGGATAGATGGAGATCTACAGTTGGTTATTTATTCACATTGACAGGAGATCCAGTTAATTGAAGGTTAGTTCTTCAGTCTACTATTGTTTTGTCTACTACTGAGGTTAAGTACATGAAAATCACGAAGGTGATGAACAAAGCTATACGGATGCTGAGTTTATTGGATGACTTGAGAGTTAATCAAAAGTCTCAGATGATGTTGTATAATAGTCAGAGTGTGATATTCTTGGCCACAAATCCAATTCATCATGCTCATACCAAGCACATTGACGTTAGACACCACTTTTTTCAGGACTTAATTGAATAAGAAAATGTTCTATTGAAAAAGATAGATACATAGGAGAATCCAATGACGATGCTCACGAAGGTACTACCAGTCCAGAAGTTCACCTACTGCAGAAATTTGCTGAACATCCAAGCTCAGGACTGGTTATCCAGTTGAGCATTTTTAAGAACAACACTATGCATGATCATTTTGGGAGGGGGTACATAGATAACCATCTTAGTGCAGTTGAATTGGAGTTTGAAGCTTATTTGGTCATCTCTCACTTCCTTGAAAGTAAGTGATGAGGTAGAGATTATTGTATTTATGACATTATTTACTTTTATTGTAATTAGTGGTTTTTTTTTGTTTTTTGGCTTTATTTACTTGTATGCTCTAGTCCTTCTCTATGAAAGAGACTTAGGGCTCATGAGAGAGTTATGGTGAGGAAGTGTTGAGTTGTAACCCCAAGCTGTTTTTTTCTTTCGTTTCTCTCCATCCAGTGCTAGCGGAAACTCCCTTCCACGTGGAGGTAGGCGACTCGACGCTGAACTACATAAATTTTTCATGTTTGATTGTTAATGTGTGAATTTCTACGCTTTCACATTTTTCACAATACACTACTCCCTTAACCGAATCATCAAACGGTTGACGTTTAATGTGACCAAACCATATAAGATGATTCTCTCTAATCTTATCCGCCATTACAGCTACACCAACCCTATCACGGATATATTCATTTCGCTTTTTTGTCTCTAAGTGTCAAGCCACTCTCCAGCCAGGCATTCTCAGCTCAGCAGCACTTAACTTTATTTTATGAAAGCTTTGAACTGTGAAAAAAAACAAAAAAAACAAAAAACAATAAACATCGTTTTGCAAGTAGAATTTACCTATTTAAATTTGTTACTGCCTTTATGATGCCGCATACACTGAACTATAAAAAAAAGAAAAAAAAAACATCATTTTGCAAATATGATTCACCTTGGCTATCTGAATCTGTTACTGTCTTCATGATGCTGCAAGTACTAAAATTCTGCAGGTAAAGAAAAATCCACTTACAAATGAAGGCATTGCCTTCATAAAAATGCAAAATTTTCTGCATTACGCTATTTTCTCCTTCGTTTCTTTCAGCACAGGCTTCGCACGTACATGCCAGCATGGGTTGAACTTTAACAAGCATGAAATCTTTCATAGTACATATTTCAATCCTTAATTAGAATTTGTCTGAACACAGGTCTTACCGGTTTGCCACTTTCTTGTGTGAGTCTCCTCTCTTTAAAGCTAAAAACCCTATGTCATTGTCTTTCAATCAATCAGGCCGTCGCCCTGCTACCGAAAGTGACCAAAAAAAAAACAGTACTATTGACTTGAGAAAAAATAAGCTTATTTCGGCATAAAATTTAAACAAGTTAACAAGGGTTAATCAACATTTTTGCCTTTACAAATGCTATTTCATCGGGGCTGTATTTCTGGAAAAATTTACATTCGGAGTCCGGATGTGCGGACAACGACCGGGATGCAGTGAGGAGGGCGAGGTCCAATTCCTGCCCTCCGCCGATGCATCCGGACCATTGTCCGCACATCCAGACATCCGGATGTAATAATTTTTCTTATTTATGAGAAAAGTTCGTTTAAAGGCAACATATTGAAAAGCTCCATTCTGATGCTTCGACATTGACACGGAAGATGACTGTTTGAAAATAGATAAAATAGGGGAGAAGCAGTGAAATCACAGTGACAGTCAAGCAAGGGAGAAGCGGTGAAATCAAAGTGAGAGACAAACGAATGCAGAAATTAAGTCAAAAAATCATGGTGTTTTCGCATTTAGAATTTGGCCAAAGACGACGTTATGACGGAAGCAAAGTTCGGCGAGAGTGCTCCTCCAAAGGAGAGTTCTCCTTTTTCTTAGCTTTTTGTACACTACCAAGGAGCCCAGAAGCTCCATCAAACGAAGCCTCAATCTATGGGAAAAAATTTGCGTGCGATAGACGTACGCAGCGCTGCGTACGATATTGAGGTTATACTGAGGGTACAAGGGGGTTATATCCGCTGTATAACCCCTTGTAACTTCTCTGTAACCTTCTGTAACTTACATGTAATCTATTAATAAATTCTTAATATATGATAATAGAAGCGCAGAACTTATTTTAGGTTACAGGTAGGTTACAGGGATTTTCAGGGAAGATACAAGGAGTTAAATATAACCCCCTTGTACCCTCGGTATAACCCCAATATCGTACGCAGCGCTGCGTACGTCTATCGCACGCAAATTTTTTCCCAATCTATTAGTGCTTAGTTTCAATCATTCATTTTTGTCCTTTTAGACTTATTTTTTTCAATTTAATTTACAAAAAAATATTTTTATCCACGAAAGATAAAAGAAAGTGGATATATATAGCAAGCAATGAAAGAAGCGACTTTTGAGTTTGTTTATAACGAAACAGACTATAGGTTTCTTAAGAGAACAGATTAAACTGTATATATTATAACAGATGTTATTTAAGAGATGTAATTAAGTCATATTTTCTTACATATTTGTGAACAAGTAATTTATTTTTAAAAGTCAGCATGCAACATTATATTTTTTCAAAAGTAACCATTACCATTCAAGTGTTGTTGACAATTACTTACGATTTTTTCCTACAATGTTATGCTTCCACTAGCATTGAATCCTTTTTTTCTCTTACATCATGGAATTATAGAAGTAAATTGCAAAATATAAAATTACTTTCGTGTATAGACTATGAGTCTGTTTGGGCAGCGATGGTTTATAAAAAATAAGCTGTGAAGCAGCTGAAAAATAATCTGATGTTCAAAAAGTTGCGGTAGTTATTATAATTTTTTTTTCTAAAAAATGTCAGATCGCAGCTAGAAAGCTGTCGCCGCACCTAGTTAGGACCGGTGAGAAATAGATATTTCAACGGTAACATTTTGAAAAAACTACCAAAACACAGTTTACCCTGACAGACAATATAAATCATACATAATTAGACTATGCATATTAGAATATTAAGAGTTAACTTTGATTTTAAATGGTGACTTTGGATAATTTTTTGAATTCTTAGTATTTATTATATCTAAAAATTACTATAAAGTCTATTAATATTCTCTTGGGATCTGTTTGGAGTGATAAGTCAAGCTATTAATTTGAGCATAAAAATTACTTCAAATTTTAGCTTTTTTGGTTTTTATTAGAGCCAATAGCCCTAATAAAGAAGAGAGTTTTCGTAAAATTTATCTAGCAACATTATTTAAAAGCACTTTCAAAAGGATCTACGACAGCGGTATTTAAAAGTGCTGGCTGCTTGGGCTCCTTTTGGGGCCGCATTTTTCGAGCGTCGCGGCCCCAAACCACAAAGTTTTGATTTTTTATCGGGATTTCTTGTAGCGGTTGCGGATTGGCCCTAATATATGTTATACAATATTGTTATTTTGCCTCGCCACGGTTCCCCTCCAAGCGAATCACATCATTATGTTCTCTAAGATATGATATGCTCGACTGATATATGATCTACTTGATTCAACTATTAATTTCTACAATTCTCTAACAAATAATTTATATTGGTTGCCATTTATATACTTCAAATTTAATTGTATTATGTAAGCTTTAAATGATTTAACTACATAATATTTAAACTTTAAAGGCGAAGCTTATTATATTATTTTTGTTATAATTATTCAATATAGAAATAAACTTCAGCTAATTATTTGGTAATTTTATGACCTTATTTATATTCTTTAAACATAAACTATTAGCAGTTTAATATCTTCCCCTCTTATTGCATTTGCAAAAGTGTATGCTTCAAATGTTCATTATATTACCTTATTGAATTGTGGCAATTTCAAATCAAGTATATATGTATTTGTATATATAGCATCCCCATAGGATGCATGTTTTGCACTAGAAGTTGTGCTAATAAAATGATTTTTTTTATGATCCCAATAATAATAATTTGTATATCTTCTTTATTCATAGATTGGATCTCAACAAGGGTTATATATATAAATTTCTTTTGGTTTAACAAGACAACTTACCCTCCAAATTAAGAAAATCTATTACGTGCGGCTGATCAACGGTCTGAATACGGCCACACTGCCGTGGATATCATCACGGCCCATCAAGAATCGTCCAGACGTGCGGTCGTCACGCATAATAATTTCTCCAAATTAATAATCCTCAACATCCAACTTAAAATTTTTACTCTCTACCACCACAAAGTCGAACCGTTGCAAATGTATGTGTGCCTGCATGCACATAGGATGCACGTTTTGCACTAGAAGTTGTTCTAATAAAATGAAATTTTTTATGATTCCAATAATAATAATATTTTTTTCTTTTTTTTTATTCAAAGAATGGATCACAACAAGGGTTATGTGCATAAATTCTTTCTGGTGTAACAAGACAACTTACCCTCCAAATTAAGAAAAAAACTATTACATGCGGCTGATCGACGTGGATATCACCGCAGACGTGCCGTCGCCACACGTAATAATTTCTTCAAAATTAAGAATTCTCAACATCCAACTTAGAATTTTTACTCTTCTGACAACCACAAAGTCTAACTGTTGCTCATGTACGTGTGCATCCATGCATGTAACAGTAATGCAACTAATTATTTTAAGCATCAAAGCACGAATTCAATTCCTCAACTGAAATTAAGCTTTCTTGGATATACCAATCTTCTGGTTATTTTATGCTACTTCAGCCATGGGATTAAAGACAAGGGAAGAATAGGATGGTCCTGTAAGTGATAAATATACTTAGCAATAACGGGCACAATCATGAAAGATTATTGTTCTAACATCTAACGGTTCATTTGGCATTGTTTTTTTTTTTTTTTTTAATTTTCACTTTTCTCTTTGAAAACATATTGGATAGTATAATTTTATACGCCACACACATATAATATATATATATATATATATAGTGTGTGTGTGTATATGCGCGGGCGCTCGTGTTAAAAGAAATGACCAAAGACTATTATATGAGCCTCCAACTACTCCTGATGTGCGTAACAATTCGAGTACCACCTTTCTAAGGCCAACTGTGCCAGAGGGGATGCGAACCCCCGACCCGAGGGGTTTTATAACGAGGATGCCAACCAACAAACCTAGGTACGCACACCGAGGATGGAAACCAACAGGTCGAGATACGCAAATAAAACATTTCGAATTCCACTGAATGAATTATATATAAATGACTTGATGTTTAAGAATATTCGAAACATCTAAAAGTTATTATGAGTGTGTTGAGAATTTTAGAGTGAAGAAAGCGAAAGAATCGATACAAATTAAGAAGAAAACATAGAGATTTAACGAGTTTCGACAATTTTCCTACATCCTCGGGAGCAGAGCAGCGGCTTTTCTTTCAATTCAGAAAAAGAGTACAAGATCTCATTAGAGTATATATATGTATAGCACATGTATAATAAATAATCACAGAAGTACCCCTATACCGCACCGTAGGGGCGTTGCCCCCAACCCACATAACGTAAGTCCCCCCGATTAGACAGATGCTTCCGCCCGCAAGCTCCACTATGCTCGCTCGCTCGCTCCTTTCCGCTCCAACATTTGTCCCTTAGCTGGTATATGAGTCATACCTAACAGAATGATTTTAAAAACTATCACAATCATATATGCTTTAAGCCAAATCAAAACACAAATAAAACAAAAAATAAAAAATGAATAGGGATCCCAACCAAAACTAGGAAACTTTATAAATTCGTTAACCATTATAATGAATATCCAGTAAATATCCACTTATTATTCCCCCTCGCTTACCTTGTGGCATATGTCTTCCTCAACAAAGAAAGAATAGAGTCCATGCAAAAAACACGATTAGTTCAGAATGACAGTCTTTATTAGTGATATGATTTACTTGGCATCTTTAAGCAGACTGTAAGTGCTCTTTTGTGTCAGCATATCACCATAAGCTATTGTAGCAATGTTCTTTGATTAAGAATTCTGATGCCAATATAAAAATGTACACAAAAATTGATAGTTTTGATGAGAAAATTTTGTATTATTTAACTTGCAAGGCTGTTAAAATATTTACAGAACTGTTGTGGGAAAATGTATTTTTTAAATTTAAAGAAGATCTAAACTCCTTCATATTTAGATTTTTGAAAAACAGGAGAAAAAGCCATCGTTAAACATGACATTACAGCTTTCTGGGAGGCAAAGTGACCAAAAAAACTGTCCTAAACAGACTTTTAGATTTCATTAAATTGCTTTAAACTAGAAATTACATTCTGAACCTTTTAGTTTTTTTTAATTATTTCATTGGATGTGTTAAAACATAATCTAAACTTAAAAATATAATAAGATGACTAAAGCTCATCAATGATATGATTCAATTTCCACTCATAAAGTAGATAGAAAATAAAAACATCAATTTTATTAAAAAAAAATTTCAATCAGTATTCTAGTTGAAGTTTGGCTATAATTACAGTCTGACTCGATTGCATTTCAGTCTTAGAATCTTAGAATACCAATTGAGGTTAATCAGAAAACTGTTGTTCCACTGATTGAAGCGAAGTTTATGCCTTATTCTTTGAAATGTGGGGATTGGAAGCTGCAGCAGCTTCCAGGCCAGGAGAATCTTTCCTTAGCAAAAGAAATTATTATCAGAACAATAATGGCAATCATAAGTAGGCTAAGTTCTAGCATTTTCTTGTGAAAATGAGATATATTGTGATTCACTAAGAATTTGAACTTCAAAGCAGTTTTACTTGTTAAAATTGCATGATAAAATGGCATTTAAGATCAAACTTATAATAGATGTTAAGTTTTAATTAGTACTAATACAAGCATCGTGATAATCATAGTATTTCTCTTGCATTTTTTATTTTGTGAGTTCTTTTCTTTAAGAATGTAGCTTATGCTCTTAGATTTACATACAAATCACTTAATTTTTTCTTTTTCTTACAATAAGGATGGGAAGCACGCTCAACTTTCTCCATTATCTTAACATTGGTCATTTGGGGCTTTGTAAGCATATGAAAACATATTATTTTTCTATGCAAATTAATTGTTTCATCACATATGCTAGACTTTAATTATATGCATATTGTGTAATGAAGTGCTTTTTTTTTTTTTTTTTTCATGTAAGATGAATGATTGATGTGTTAAGCATCATTCTACATGCATATTATCTTTTCCTCATCTATTTAAAATTTTAAGTTCTCAAATTCAATCTTATTAATTAATGTGAAATAACATGTCAATATTAAGACTTTGAATTGAGTATTATGAGTTATGTATGGCTAAATCTTAAACCTACAAATATCTCTATGCTCATTTGTACTCTCAAACCTATTAAAGACATATATATATAATCTATCCTATGGAATTTTATGGATGGGAGGTATGGTTTTAAGATTAATATTATCCATGTTTTATGTAACCTTTTAAAATTTTATGTATTTAAAGCTCATATCTCCAAAGATTTATTGATGCAGAACAATGTAAGCTTATTTCTACAAATAAAGATCGTATTTTGTGTAGAGGAGAATTAATAGCAATGAGATATGGTCAAAAATTAAGAAGAAATTATAAGAATCAAATGAAAGCTAGAAAACATTCAAACTCTCAGGAAAATGATGCTAAAGGTCTGCTTATAAGAATCAAAGCAATAATCCAAGAAAGTGCCCAATTAAGAGTCCCTTCGAGGACCTTCACAAGAGTCATTTCAAGAAGAAATATTTAAATTTATATTTTATTATTTATATTACAAATATAGTCTATTGAAAGTTTGAATTTTCAAATTCACAGGCTTTAATGGCTGATCATAAAAAAAAATCTATTAGAAAGGTTGTTAGCACCTTCCTTCACTACCATTCTCGTCAAAATTTTCTTCTCATTTTATTGACTTTTTATTATTATTGTAATCCATATACATAGGGCTGATGTGTAATGACTTTTGATCAATTATTGAATGAAATATTTGAGTAAGAGTTTTCTCTCTTGTTCCTTGGTGCTTTTGTGGCTTCAAGTGTTGTCATATCTTCACTGAAATTAGGTATTTATATTTGTTTTTCTTTTAAGTTATTCATTAATCCTCCATAACACTTGGTATACATTCTTCACCACTTTTCGTCCATGTTCTAAGTTTCCTATTATATCAACAAACTAACAACCAAAGTCTCGCAACCATTCCAAACCCTTCTTCATAGCTCTTGGCCATGCATTAACATATTAAGGTCTAGCCTTGTTCCTGAACCCTAAACAACATTGTAAACCTATCAAAAATAATTCATATAATCCATATCATAATTACACACCCTAATAAAACCATGAATACTTATTTCTAGTCATTTACCCAAACTTATTCCACTTTTCCAAAGAGATGTTCAAATCAACCCAAACTAATCTTGGTATTTTAGCTATCATTCCCCTCTAAAGCTCTTAACATTCCACCAAAACTAACACATCACATATTTAGAAATAACATCAAATATTAATAGCAAATTTTAGGATTTTATCTCATTAAAAGTCCACCCATATCCATCATATTTGGTATCAGATCAAATCTAGGAAGGCGCCATGTAATGATAAATTTTTGTGGGGACAATTTTTTCCTTATGGTGTGCCTAATGATTCAACCATTAAAGTTACGATTATTATAAATTTCACCATCCTTAATAAATTAAGTAATAAATTTTAGTTATTATTCTCTTGCATGCATGAGAAGATCAGCTTTTCAAACACGTATCTTAATTTTTTTACTTGCTATTTTACCAAATATCAACTATATAGCTTTCATTAATATAATAAAATTTTTTAATCTTCATGAATTAGGTATTATATTTTAATCATGATTCATTTGTATACATGTGAAGATGAGTTTGTTGCTTCATTTTTTTAGTGAACTTTTATGAGTTTTTTAAACTTGCATTTTATGTATTTTTCTTTTTCTTTTACCAAATATCCACTAAAAAACCTCCCATTACTCAAAAAGAATTTAAGATTTTTTTTCAAGCTAATCTTTTAAATTTTTCTAATATTTGGTTTATTACATAGTTAATCACTTTTAATGATTACTTAGATTAAAATTTTTACTTTATTTTGAAAATGATGTAGTTTTTTGTTTTTGTTTTTTTTTTTTTTTTTTTTTTTTTTTTTTTTTTTGCATATTTGCTTGATTTTCAACTTGACATTAATAGTTTTTATTTCTCATATTGGATGCATATTTTCTATTTTTATTTTCATCTACTTAATTCTACCAAGTAGAATTTTTGAAGAATGGGATAATAGATGCAGAATAATGTAAGATTATTTGTATAGATAGAAATCACTTTTTGTATGGTGGAGAACTAAGAAATGCAATGATATATGATAAAAAATTAAAAAAATAATTAAAAAACTTAAGTAAAAGCTAAAACAAATTTAAACTTTCACGCAAATGTAGCCAAACGTCCACTTATAACAGCCCAAACAAGAGCTTACGAAAGTGTCCAACAAGTGTCCATTCAAAGCCCATCATAAGAGTCATATCAATAAGAAATATTTAAAATTGTATTTTATTGTTTATATTATAATTTAATGTTCTAGAAAGTTTGAGTTCTTAAATTTGGAGGCTTTTATGGCTAATCACAAAAAAATAATAAATTAGGAAAATAGTTAGCATATTTGTCTATTAAAAGACCTACAATTCCCTTCCAAATTTCCTCCTCATTTTCTTCACCTTCTTATCGTTTTAATGTCTATAAAAAGGCTGACTTGTAATGACTTTTGATCAGTTTTTGAATAAAATATTTGAGTGAGAATTTTCTTCTTTTTTACTTGGTGCTTGGTAGCTTCAAGTGTAGCATTTTCTTTGGTGAGATTAGATCTTTTGTTTTTCTTTTAAATTATTAATTAATCATCCATAATGCTTGCTCTAAATTTTCAACACTCTGCATCCATGTTCTAAGCTTCCAATTATATCAATAAACCAACAATCAAAGCCTCACAACCATTCAAAACCTCTCTTCATAGGTCTTAGCCAAGCAAGAACATATTAAGGTCTAGTCTTGTTTCCTAACCTTCAAAACCAATATAAATCAATCCAAAACCACCCATATACTCCATATCATAAGTAAACACCCTAAGCTAACCGCCAATAATCATTTTTATCCATTTACCTAATCTTAAGCCACATTTCCAAAGAGATAATTCAAATTAGCTCAAACAAGTTTAATCAAGAGTAGTCTTGATATTTTAGCTATCATTCCTCGTTAATTTTTTAATATTCCACCCCAAAATACACATCACATCTTTATACCTAACACCTAACTTTAATAGTAAATTTTAGTATTTTATCTCATCAAAAGACCACCCACCTCCATCATTTATCCTTAAATTTTATGATGTGAGATACTTATGTGTTAGAGATACATATACTATTTTATGGAACCCAATGCATTAATTAAAGATAAGGTTTTAAATCAAAATTTATTTATCTTAGTTATGTTTTTATGTATAAGTGATAAACTTAAGGTTTTGTCATGTGAATTTTTCATATTTGAAATTCAAATTTATTGATTGATTTCATGCATATGTTTTGGCATGTATTTATGCCAGTTGCCCACCAAGAGTATTATACATGTGAGTTGGCATGCTTGTACATTGATAATCATTTTAGATTCATGGAATCTTATGTATGCCTAGAGCTTATATTATTCTATATCCACATTGAGTATCAAGAATTTCATGTGTTATCTATATCAGATGTCAACTTCAATCATTAAAAAATATTCAATTATTGTGTTGAATTTCTTTATTCTTAAATATATAGATATTTAATAGATATTTGAAATTTAAGTGGATATGCAATAGATTATATTCAGAAAGAAACAAACTCACTAATGTGTTTTCAAATGGTGTTGAAGTTTCATTTTTTTGTGGCATCACAACTTTCTACGTACCATTTTGAGGGTAAGTTTTGATGCCTTTGTTCGAGGCACAAGAATCAATCTATCTTAATTCCATATGAGATTATGTTGGATATGTATTATAAAAAATTTCAACCTAATTATCGGTATTGAATTGAACATGGAAAGAAGGAACCATATTTTGAATATGATCAAGTTGGTGCTTGATCAAGCTCTGCCCCTTCAAGTGAATATGATCCTACCATATTTGAAGAAATGGTATTTGATGTAATTAGTTATACTTACTTTATTAAACATGTGGCTTGGGATGAGCCACCAAATAGCAAAGCAAAAAAGTCTATGCATTATTGAATGTCACACAACGATCATTGTGGGAGGATTGCATAATACACGCTGAGTTAATAGTGGTATTTAGGATGTTGAGTATTAAATCCAAATATACTATACCTATATAATGTTTTAATCAAATTGTAGGGTTATTAATGGAGATAAGCCCCAATGAAAATTTAGTACCGGAATACTTGTATAGAATGAAAAATTAGTTTTGAAGTTAGACTTGACATCAAAGAAGATAGATTGTTGTACTGATTGTTGCGTGTTGTATTATCAAAGTGATGTAATGGAGGCAAAATGTAAGTTTTATGGTGTTAAGAGATTTAGACCACATTCTCATAAGAGAAATAAAAAAAAAAATTAATATAAATGTATGTTTTACTTGTCTCTTATTCCACATCTTCAAAGATTGCTCACCTCTATATGTATTGTTCCACAGATGAGATGACATCATAACAGGAGAAAAATATTTAGTTGTCAATCGACCATTAAATTTTAGCAACTAATAAATCAGTCGCTAACCTGTATTGGCTAAACTATTTAGTCTAACCTATATTGACTGAATTATTCAAGCTTTGTTTTTTTTTTTTTTTTTTGCGGCCAAGGTTTTATCGACTGATAAAAATCAAGCAGTGATCTAAGTTAATGATTGAAATTTGCTTTTTTACCGATTGATTTTAAGATCAGCGACTTTCCAGTAGTGAAAGAAAACAAAAAAAAAAGAAGAAAAAAGGGTTTAGATCTAGAATGCTTAAGAATTATACTATAATGAGTTTAAGTATAAGAGATTATGTATTAGACTTCCACTGTAATCTTTTATTTATAGGTTCTAATTGATTATTAAATGTTAAAGAAAAAACTATACATTGAAATGAAGAATTAGAAAAGTTATACAGTAAAACCCGGTGGTACATTATTAAAAATTCATTATATGCATAACCAAATTACAGTAGTTATCTCATACTATTAAAAGGATAATGTCACAAACTTCATGTCTAAGGCTACAAATTAATAGCTAACACCACAAGCTTATTGGATGAGGTTGTACGCTTTGTTAGGGCAAGTATGCTTGAATGAACAATGACGCAACCTCTCCTCAGTATTTATGTATTTACATTAACTTTGGTTGTTCATGTCTACTTTATTGAGTTAAAATAAGCCCTAAAATATTATTTTGAATAATACCACTAAGCCCAAGAGATATTTTTAGTGCTTTGTTCTATCGTCAATCTTTATATTTTAGTTTTATAATTGTGATAAATGTAAATCATCCTTAGTTTATTCTTCTCTTTTGCTTCAAAGATTCTTGCTCTCGTAGCCTTTCATAGAATGATTTTTCATTTTTTTAGTTTTTTATATTAGCTTCTCGTCAAGGTTTAAACTAATACTTTGTTCAAATTCAAGTTAAAGCCATCTTTTAATAAGAAATAACATTTAATCCCACTTCTTAAAGACATTTTATAGCTAAACTTTTTTTATTTATTTAAGTGCCTTTAAGACTTTTATGCAATATAATTGAATAATAAAGTATTTGAATTTAATTTTGGGGGTCACCATATAAAGGTTTATAAAGAATGGATGAGATAAGAGGGCAATTGCAACAATTTATTGTTCATAAAAGGGTCACATACATGATTGTAACTACTATTACAAGAATTTCTTTGGCATGATGTATAAAACTTTAGAAATAATTAAATTTTTAAAATGCATAAAAAAATTATTAATGAATATAATCATTATTTGCAAAGTATTACTAAAATTTTCAAAATTCAAAATTTTTAATTCGTAATAAATTAAATAAATCAAATAAAATTTTCATGAAATATTTTATTATATTATGTTATACCGCGGGTGTAACCTGAATGAAACTTCGATTTAACGTCGTCGCTGCGGAAGGAGATTTATACTATTGTTGTAACTCGATTATAACCGCCGTATAACTGACTTTCAAGCCCGTATAGCGGTACAACGCTTGTAACCGCAGATTAGAGATTGTACCCTTCTTGTAATTGCCATGTAACAGACGATTAAGCCCGTTCAATTGGAACCGCGCGTGTACCCTGAATGTAACTGCGTTGTACATGATTTAAATCGGTGAGCGCAAAGCATGATATTTAAGCAGCTAGGTTGCCTCCTCGCATTCGGGTTTCTGAGCCTCTCCGAAGTCCGCGACTTTGGCCTCTACCAAATTAGTCTTCGTGGTCTCGGCGACGACCTCTTCCATTTTAGTGTTCCTTCGCCTAAGCAATCCACACTCTATTGCGAAAGGAAGACGATGAAGGAAAACCCTAGCACGCGCAAAAGCCTGTTTTCGAAAATGAAAAGTCAATGTCTTGGTTTCTACCTTTTACCAAGGTTATTAAACACGATTTTTGGAGGTTAAAAAAAGGTTTCAATTCGTAATTAAGAGGTTACAAGAGGATTATAACCGTAGTTCCGCGTTATATAAAAGTTTACGCGCTGTATAGATTAAAGGTTATAACCGGGTTACAAAAAAATTACTGTCGCGTTGCATGTCTTTACCGCGGAAGGTATAGCTTGGGTATAGCGCGGTTACAAGCGCGTTACATAAGTCTTAACCGCGGAAGGTCTGCCTTATGTATAGCGCAGTTGCAAGCGCATTACATGGGAGTTTACCGCATAAGATATAGCTTGGGTATAGTCCAGTTACAAGCGCATTACATGGGAGTTTACCACGAAAGGTACAGGGTTAGTATAGTGCGGTTACAATCGCGTTAATGCAGGCCGACCGCAAGATTTATAAGAAGGGTATATCGGAGTTACAGATCGGGTTACAAACGCGTTACATCACGGGCCAGGTTACGGGTCACGCGCGGAATTATTTCGATTTATTTTATTAATTTAATGCAATGAGCCCGCCACAAATTACGTGGCATCTTCCGATTGGATATCGCACGCATCGTTGCGTACATAAGACGCACGCAAATTTTTTCCTCAGAAAAGACCAGATCTACCTTGAAGCTTGTGTGGGTTGGCTCCATCTCCCGCACTTTCTCTGCTTCTAGATGTTAAGACTTATGCGAGACTTCTTGTGTGGGATTTGATGTTTTGTTAGAACTAATCTTAATCATTTCTTATTCTAATTAGAATAATTATATATAATATATATATCCCTAAATATTATTTAAAGTCTGTGAAAGTCTTATAATAAGTCTTATGGTTAAAGTATATATTTAAAGTCCGTCAACAATACCTTTAAAGTCCGTCAAAGTCACAAATCAAAATCTTGTCCTAAATTATATTTGGCCAACTTGAGGAGAGAAAGAGCAATTATTGCGTGCGGACCCCGCATGCATCTCTGCATGCGGTGTCCGATCCTGGCCGTAGATCACGGTGATCTACGACCAAAATTATTTCTATTTTTTAAAATTTTAGGTGGGGCCCACCGAAATACATCCGGACCATAGATCAGGTGATTTACGGTTCGGATCGGACACCGCCCGCAAGCTGTGTGCGGTGCCCGATCCGTATGAAATAATTTTTCCAACTTGAGACCTTAAAAATTTGTAAAAAAAATACTATATTTTTAACCATTTGTTCCGTGTCTACTACACTCAACTAAATCCCATTTTTACTTTATAGTGCGAACCTACTCTTAATTGATCCCAATCACATGTAAAATAAACCATATTATTCCTCAAAACCTATTAAAGCTTATATACACCTTCCAAACACCCTTTAAGAGCCTCAGAAGCCTAATTAAGCCATCAATCAAGAGTTTAAGCCTGGGCTACATCATATTCCTATGAATGGATAAAGTATTGTCATTTTATAAAGATAGAATATATTTTTCTTCGACATAAATTACTCTCCATCATGTAAAGAGTTCAATGCGCTTTTTACATGTTTTTATTTGTTTTCCAAAAAGTGAATTAACATATTATTTAACATACTTAAAATAACTTTTAGTTGTTTTGAGTATTTACAAAAATCATACTTTAATCAAATAGTCAAATATATTTTGTTCAAATCAAAATATAAAAAAATAAAATAAAAAAACTAAATTGAAAATTAAGACATAAAAGTGAGCTCTAGGGCTTATTTGTCATAACATTTACATTTTTTTTATTTTTTTGTTTTTATTTTTTACTTTTATTTTAAAAATATGTTTGCTTTGTTATTTTTTTATATATTCTTCTTTTTAATTTTAAAAACAAGCTAGTTTATTTTTAAACATTCAAATCATCTAAAAATTATTTAGAATGTTTTTAAAAACAAATAAATATATTATATTATTTCAACTATATATTTTATTTTAAATCAAGACATAAACAAAACCAAAAAAAAAAAAAATCAAAAGTGATATCAAACGACGCCTGCCCTTTGGGATCACTTTTATATTTTATTTTCTATTTATTTATTTATTTTGTTTTGTTTGTGCTACAATTTGAAACAAAATATGTTTGGTATTTTTGACTAAAATATTATTGGTTTTAAAATCATTCAAACCACCTAAATGGTATTTTAAGTATTTTCAAAAATAAATTTATTATTTTTAGAAAGAATTAATAATATGTAAAAATCGTACAAAACAAACATATTTTTATAAACAAAAGTAAAAAAAATTTGAAAAAAAAACAAACAAAACTGTTCCCAAACAAGCCCCAAGGATCTTTTTTTTTTTTTTTGGTTACCATTTTTGTTTTTTTTTTATTTTGACTTTTTTATTTGTTTTTATTTTAAAAAATATAATTGTTTGGTGCATTTTTCAAGTATTTTTTTTTATTTTTTTTATTTTTTAAAAATAAATAAACTTATTTTTAAAAACACTCAAAATATTATTTCAATGTTTTGAGTGTTTTTAAGTAATAACCAACACTAACAAACATATTTTAAAAAGAACTTTATTTTTTTACTTATAAGCTTTGAGCCCTAAAGAAATGGACCTAAGAGAACTTAGCCTTCAAGTGCTTCCTCTAATCTAGTAAACTATTCATTGATCCTCATATGATGAGCTGCCCAAGATGTCCTTCCACATTTGATTTCAAGTGTGAAATGCTGACTCAAGGAACAGAAACAGACATAATTTTCTAAAGTTAATTTAACTTGTGTTGCTGCCATTATTATCTTAAAGAACTAAGGAATCCCAATATATCTTTTAAATGGGCACAATATTGATTAAAGAGGGTGGTTAATTTATATCACGTCATGAATATCAGTATTTTAACTTTTAAAAAGTGAAATACAACTTTCATGTATAGGTATAGGTAAAGTGGGTATATGTAGAAATAAGAGTTTAGGTGTTAATTAGACATGTAAATACATAAAAATTGAGAGGTATGTGTGTAAATCTTCTAAAGTTATTTCAAGATGATTTCAACATATACAAAATGAATCAATTTTTACATTGCATCAAAATCAAAGTAAACTCAACTACATCATATCTCATCTAAATCAAAGTTTAATCAGAATATCCCGTCCAAATTTTTTTTCTAGACACAGAAACTCGACCGAAAAAATGCCGAAACCAACATCAACCAAAAACATAGAGGCTATTCATCTTTTTTCATTATAGTGGCTCTCACCCAACATCCAAAATCCTCCCACTTCCAAACCTTTCCTCAAGAAGAATCTCTCCCAAGAAACCATGGCCTCCCAAAATGAATTGAGATGCTCAATTACAGTAGTACAAGAGCTCCTAATTAAGGATATCTCAGAATGTGCTGTTTTCCAATACCCACAAGAATGATGCTTACAAACCCTCCCCTCCCCACTCCATCTCACCATGTATATAAACTCCCCCACCTCTCCCCCTCCCTCCCACACCTAAACAGAGGGAATATAGACCAAATTACAGTAAAAATATTGCTTTCTGAGAGAAAAAAGTAGACATGGTGAAGTTCTCCAAGCAGTTTAAAGCCCAGCTTGTCCCCGAGTGGAAGGATGCTTTTGTAGACTACTGGCAGCTAAAAAAGGACCTCAAGAAAATGCAAATCCATTGCTTCAACCAGAATTTAGTGAACAAATCACCAGAGGAAAATCTTCCACAAAGACTCCTATTATCACCAGTAAAGAAACTATCATTATTCAGCAGTGGTTGGGGTCACAAGAATGAAACTATTCAGGCATTGTTCTGCTCAGTCTTTTCGCTCAGTCTTTTCGCGCTATGATTCTAAAAAAGTTTTATGATTTGTTCTAATAAATATATAGTTTTGGCTTGCTCAGGTTCACCGGAAGCTTATGAGCACCGCGAGCAATGGTGATTTATATGAGACTGAGCTACTGGATCAATTTGAAGAGACAAATGCTGCAAGAGATTTCTTTGCAAGACTTGATCTTCAGCTGAACAAAGTGAACCAATTCTATAAGGCGAAGGAGAAGGAGTTTGTCGAGAGGGGTGAGTCACTGAGAAAGCAAATGGAGATTCTTGTTCATCTCAAGGCTGCAATGAAGAAGCAGAGGGAGCAGGGCTGCTTGAATCCCGACTCGAAGGAAGATCAGTCAATTTCGAGTTCTATTTGTTTCGGTAAGTCGGATTCATCTCCCTTTCTTCATGAAATGTTATTCACATAGTTTGGCCAACGCAGAACAGAAATTGCATGACCACAGAATGCGGAAAGCATGGAACTTGTTGAAAATGGAAAGCATAAAAGTGTGCAAAAGATAAATGAGGAATAAACCAATAGCTCACTTGAAGCTTTAATTATGTTTTATTAATGGATACAGCACTAAAAGATTCTGAAATTAAATCATTTTTAAGGAGAAAAATTGCACGACTTTGTTTAAACATAAGTGCAATAAATGACAAATTAATCAAACTTATATTACATTCATTTTCATATAAATTTGAATAATTTAAAAACTCACCATGACACAAATTGATTTTTTTTTTTTTCTTTCAAATTTCTATTACACGAATTGGCCAAAGTAGGCTTATCCATCATGTTCCAACCCAATATTCACAAATACATGAATTGTTCCATTCTTCTGAACTTCAATCAATCTACATGAAAACATAGCTAAATATGGAACTTATTAGAATTATAGGTGTTTAAATTAGGATAAGCACATAACTGTACTGACATAGGGCTAGCAGAACCAAATGTAAACAATAATGAAGCAGAGTCCATAAAGAACTAATTTATTTACTCACGGCTAAGCCTATTTTTGCTTCAAGGACGGAACTTTTTGTTTAAATGGCAGAATTTTCAATTGATTGTTGGTACTACTTCGACCAAAAAAATTTATGGAAAATGTACTTAAACGTGATGTTTGCACAATTAAGCAGCTAAGAAATACAGTAGAAATAGTTTATTGTGTATTATACATACATACTGAAATAGTTTATTGTGTATTATACATACATACTGAAATTTTCATTGGGATGTTTTGATACGTTTGTATCCAGACGGAGCAATTTTTTAAGTGTCTTTGATTTCATATATCATATTTTTCATACATGGAATGTAATTTTAGTAGCAGCAGCTCTATTGACAGAGTTATAACTATGGGTGCTCGAATTATTAAAAGATGTGACCCTTTAGATATCTCGGGTTTATTGTTAAATGTGATAGTGATATAGATGGAGATGTTATTAGTAGAATTTAAGTTGAATTGGTTGAAGTTAAGGAATGTTTCGGGTCTGTTATGTGATAGAAAACTACCGCTTACACTGAAAGGAAAATTTTATAAGATGGTGGTGAGAGCCACAATACTCTATGGCGTTGAATGTTGGCCTTTAAAAGAGAAGCATAAAACTAAGTTAAATAAAACTAAGTTAGCATAAAACTAAGTTAAATGTTGCCGAGATGAGAATGCTTAGGTGGATGAGTGATTTTACACTTAGAGACGACTATATCCGTGATAAGGCTGGTGTAGCTTCAGTGGCGGATAAAATTAGAGAGAGTCGTCTTAGATGGTTTGGTCACATTAAATGTCGACCATCTGACTATCCAATTAGGAGAGTAGATGTTTTAAATTTGACTTATGTTAAGAAAGGCAGAAGTAAACATAAAAAGACTTGCGCATATTGTATAAGAAAAAAAAAACTTAATTTATTAGAATTAAATGAAAATATGACACTCAATAAGACGCAATGGAGAAAAATGATTCATGTAACCCACCCCACTTAATGGGATAAAGGTTTGTTGTCTTCGTCGTTGTTGTGTGCTTTTCATACTAAAATTTTTATTGAAAAAAAATTACATCAGAATATATTGATATGTTTTGTATCCAGATAGAGCTATTTTTTAATTGTGTCCTTAATTTCATATATCATATGCTCTCCCTCAATTGAATTAAATTATTAGACAATATAATTAACTATTAAGAAAATACAATTAAAGAGGAAAACAAGCTGACCTTGAGCAAGCCCACTAATTTGTCAGCTTCAGCTTGTTCACGCACAAAAAAAAAAACTTAAATTGAGTTGTGTTTGAAATGACCAGCAAATAACATGTTTGTGTTCAGCATGTGTTTGAAATGACCAGCAAATAACATGTTTGTGTTCAGCATGATTCAAATTCATTTATTCTTTACAACTCAAATTTGGCTCGAAATTAGTTCTAATAATTTAAGGAATAATAAAATTTAACATTTTTTAATATAACAAAAAAATTATAATATTATTATTATTTAACTATTTAATTAACTAAAGTCAAAACGAGTGAACATGAATGAATAAAAGTTTGTTCATAATCTGCTCGTTTATAAATCAAGTTCAAGAAAACTATCTTTGTTCGTGTTGGTTGCTCAACGAACGAATCAAACACAAAAACGTGAGCTCTTTTGGCATCCCAAAATACTACAAAGTTATTATATATTTACTAAGTTATTATATATTTTCAGAACTTCTTTGATAATGAATATACTTATAAAAAAATATTGTGAAGATCTAATAGTTTATTTATATTATTTAATAAATTAGTTAACTTATGAAATTAACTAAAGAGTTCTAAAAATGATCTCCTTTTCCATGTTAACAGAGGATGAGTCCATTAAGGACACAACAGATCAGGAACAAACTCAGGAGAGCTTGGCATCAGACTGTGAGAAGAGTGAAGTTCAATTCTGTGATTCTCTCGAGGAGCAAGATGAATCAGGAAATCTGGTGAAAGCCAAAAGAGCAGAAGAAGGTAAGCATACAAGTCTCTCTGGAAGAATCTTCAGCTGCCAGGGAAAGAATCTCAAGATAAACATTCCCCTTACTACTCCCTCCAGAACTATCTCAGCTCTTACCTACTTGGTCTGGGAGGACTTAGTTAACCAATCCAAGAAATGCAGACCGGAGAAAGCGAAGCTCCATATTAACAAGACAAAGCTCCACCGTGCAGAAAAGATGATTCGAGGGGCCTATATCGAACTCTTCAAAGGATTAAGTTATCTCAGGACATATAGGTGCAAATAAAATCCAATAGGTTATTCAAGCTCAATTTCATCATTTTTTGGGGAAGAAGTAAAGGTTTTTCTGTTAATTGTTTCAGGAACCTGAATATGTTGGCTTTTGTGAAGATTTTGAAGAAGTTTGATAAGGTTATTTGGCTATTCTTATTTGGCTATTCAAATATATATAAATATATATATATATATATATAGATATATATATATATATATATTAATCTAGGAAAAGCTACAAGTGTTTATGATAATAATAACTAGTTCGTATTGCAGGCGATGGGAAAGCAAATCCTTCCTATATACCTTAAAGTTGTTGAAAGTTCCTATTTCAACAGTTCAGATAAGGTAATGTCCTGCCTAATATCTCCATTTCTCATTAGGAAACTGGTAAAAATAAGGTTTTTCATAACAGTAACAAAACTATTGAAATCAAGCAGGCTGTTAGATTAATGGATGAGGTCGAGGATCACTTTACCAAACACTTTGCTGATGATGATAAGAGGAAGGCCATAAAATACCTCAAGCCAAACCAGCGAAAGGAATCTCATTCAGTGACTTTTTTCATTGGTAAAAAAGACTTTCTAACTAAGCATAATTAAGCACTATTACTGATAACAAACTAGACTGAAATGGGCATATATGCCACTGGCATGAGATATACCATTTCCTGATGAATGTTCAAAAATAGCTTATTTGGAATGTAATTTAATTTTATTAACAGGACTCTTTACCGGATGCTTCATTGCACTTTTTATCGGATATTGTATCATGGCACATATTGCTGGAATGTACACAAGGCAATCAGACACCATTTACATGGAAACAGTTTATCCAGTTCTAAGGCCAGTCCTGTTAATCTGAAATTTATGAATGATCTTAGTTATCAACCATCACATTTTATATTAAGTTTCTAACTGCCATACATAAATTACAGTATGTTTAGCCTATTTTTCCTGCACCTTTTCCTCTATGGGTGTAACATCTACATGTGGAGAAAGACAAGAATCAACTATAGTTTCATATTTGAGTTCGCCCCCACCAAAGAACTACAATACAGAGATGTTTTCCTGATATGTGCCACCTCAATGACTATAGTGGTGGGAATTATGTTTGCCCATCTATCCTGTACTTTGAAAGGCTATAATTCCACTCAAGTCCAAGCAATCCCTGGAATTTTGCTACTGGTAATCTCTCGCATTTCTACACCACCGCAGCATCTTACATTGTTTAGAAGAATATAGTACAGCATATGCCACATTAAAGAAATCAAATGCTTATTCTCATTACATATTGGAATAGAAATGCCAATTATTCCTGTAACCATGATTGTGAATTTGGGGCATAATAAAATTCTATTTATTTTGATGCAGATGCTTACAGTTGTGCTTGTGTGTCCTTTCAACATTATATATCAATCAAGCCGCTACCACTTTCTTAGAGTTATCAGGAACATTATACTATCTCCTTTTTATAAGGTTGGTTAGACCTGACAACAATATCAAAGCTTAATTCAGAAGACAGGTTGCATAACTAATCAAACCTTTAGTTTTCCTTGAAAATCATTTGCAGGTGGTCATGGTAGATTTCTTCATGGCTGACCAATTATGCAGCCAGGTATTTATCTTTCTCAATTTTACTGAAATTTGTAAATTTCTTCAGGTATTTCAAATAGAGATTGACCAACTGATCACAATACTAAATGGCCATAGGTACCTATGCTGAGGAACCTGGAATATGTAACCTGCTATTATGTCACTGGAAGCTATAAAACACAAGATTATGGATACTGCATGAGTACTACAAATTTCAGAGACTTAGCTTATGTTGTATCCTTCCTTCCCTACTACTGGAGAGCCATGCAGGTTTTTTTTCTAGACAACATAAATCAAGACCACTCAAATAAAAATTAGCTAATCTTTAGGAGACTACACGATTTCGTGGCAGTGTGCGAGGAGATGGTTCGATGAGGGAGAGATAAGCCATCTTGTGAATCTAGGCAAGTATGTGTCTGCAATGCTTGCAGCAGGAGCTAAGGTAGCCTATGAGAAGGAGAAAACTATAGAGTGGTTATCTCTTGTTGTCCTGATGTCAAGCACAGCAACTGTGTACCAATTGTACTGGGATTTTGTAAAGGATTGGGGACTGTTGCAACCAAAATCAGAAAATCCATGGCTTAGGAATGAGCTAATTCTTCGTCGCAAGTTCATATATTTCTTATCGATGGTATGTAGTCTGCTAAACCAAATGCAAAACAGAGCCAATACTCTGTTGAGCATCATATTAAAATCTAGGAAAATTTACATACATACCACACAATTCTTAGGTATTTACATATCAAATACCCAAAGTTCGATATTTATACTTATAACACCTTGGTATCATAACCTATGCATGAAAAGTGTATTTCACTTTTTAAAAGGTAGTGAAGGTGGTATTTTTGATGTGATGTAAGGAATTTGAGTGGTTTGCAAGTTAATATGAATGTTTAAGTGTTAGATCTGTAAATACAAGAGAATTGTGTGGCAAGTATGCAAATGCCCCTAAAATCAAATTATGAAAAAGTTCAAGAAGTTGAGCAGATGATTAATTTTTCAGAATCTCCAGCATGGTAGATTCAACTTCTTATCACAACATGAAAATTTCAAAAGTGTGAATATATTAAAACAGATGGTGCACAAACTTCAATTGGTGGTAAGAGTAGGTTTTCTTTGTGAATTTTCAGGGACTTAACTTTATACTGAGGTTAGCATGGATACAATCAGTTCTGCATTCGAACATTGCTAATTTGGATTATAGAGTGACTTCCTTCCTCCTGGCAGCTCTAGAAGTGATTCGCCGTGGACATTGGAATTTCTATAGGTAAACTGTGATACAGAGAACTAAGTTCAACTACTAGAAAAAAACTGTTTATTCCTTTTTTATCTGCTTTTTTCTTATAATAAGAAAGGTAGAAGTACTCATGACAATCTAATTTCCAGGTTGGAGAATGAACACCTTACCAATGCTGGCAAGTTTCGAGCCGTGAAAACTGTGCCTTTACCATTCCATGAAGTAGACCTGGATTGACACATTCGATGAAGGAAGAGCACTCTTGTAGTTTACCAGCCATCAATAATTAAATCTGGCATGGTACACTTCAAAAAAAAAAAACAAAAAACAAAACCCCGACACTTGTGACAAGAAAACCAATTCCTTTCATAATTGAATTTTTATTGGATCAAGTAACATATTTTATCATAGTTGATTCTAAGAAATGGAAACTATTACACAATGATTAATTCAAGGTCCTTACTGAGAAGGTTTTCCTTGTAAAACAACTGCTATGGATTTTTGCCTACATCTTCAGACATTTTAAGTTGGAAGCTTCGTCTACTAGTTAAAGAAAATGGTGATACAAAACTTAGAGCTGAGAATTTAGCTCAAAGTTCATTAATCTCTCAAAAATCAATTCAAATTTTCGCCCGGATCAAGATCAAATCAAAGTAAACGAGTAAAGCATTGAGCCTAAACTATGGATCAAATTTCTTTCGAGCCAATTTCAAGCCATACACGGATCAAATTGAATTGGCTCGAGCACGGCTCAAACTTGTAAAATCTGTGTAATTTATTTCTATTCAATCATTTTAAGCTCCATAAATCAAAAAGTGTCAGTTTGTTTTGATATTCAAGCTACAACGGATCCAAGAAACTCAACTTGAGCCAGTTTGTTTGGATTTCAAGATGGAGCGAGCTCGATTCAAGTATGAGCCAAGCTGGCTCGAAATCAAATAAAATAAACAGCAAACCTAACAAGAAAACCAAGTCCTTTCATAATTGAATTTTTTATTGGATCAAGTAACAAAATATATTTTATCACAGTTGATTTTAAGAAATGGAAATTATTACAAAATGATTAATTCATGGTCCTTATTGAGAAGGTTTTCCTTGTATAAAACTACTATGAATTTTTGCCTCCATCTCTAGAAATTTGCTTCATCTACTATACAAAAATGGTGATACCAAGCTTAAGCTGAGATCGAGATCAGATCAAAGAAAACGAGTCGAGCTATGAGCTGAAACCATGGATAGAATTTATTTCAAGTCGATTTCATACATGGATCAGCTTGAATTAGCTCAAGATTAGCTCGATTTATTTTTTTTAATTTAGAAAAATTTTGCATATATATAATATAATGCTAAATAAAATTTTATAATCCACAAGTTGCAGAATTTTTGTGTGATTTATTTATTTCAATTCATTCATTTTAAGTTCCATTAATCGAAGCGAGCCAACTTGTTTTCATTTTCAAGCTGGAATGGATCCAAATAGCACAACTTGAGCCAGCTCAATTCGATTTCAAGGCGGATGAGCTCGATTCGAGTTTAATACAAGCTATGGCTAAAAATAATAAAAAAAAGAGTCACAAGCAGATTTCAAGCCATATTCATGTCACCACAAGGCCCGGGCTTGGAATTAACCAAGGCGGGCACAGGTGGTCCGACAATGGGAATCAAGTTTTCTATATGCATTTTCTAAAACAGTACAATTAAATTTACTTCATTACAGGTTGTTCGCGTCTTTTATAAATATTTTTTTTTTATTACTCATCTTTTAATCAATTAATTACACTTAAAAAGTTAGTTTAAAATAACAGTGAGCTAACCAAAACTAGAAAATACACACGCTCTTAAACTACAATAATACAAGAAAAAAGAAAAAAAATATGCATGTTAATTAAGCTTTTAATAAATCAATATAAAACATTTAATAGTTTATGAATATGAATACTTACGATATTTCATATTATTCAATGAGATATATTATATAAATATCATATATATATCATTCTATGTCTGTATAACTATCATAGAAACACATTCTAAAAATTATATCAATTAAGGTATCTCAACATCAATAATTTGTATTTACATGTGCGGGTACATTAGCATTCACCTGCTAGCACCTTAAATGTGTGACTCTAACATAGTCAAGCATATACATTCAAACATATTTATATATATATAATTAAATCAATATCATTCATATGTTTATCTTATGACATACAATATAATATATGTATCTTTAAATGACATTATATAATTTTTACTAACAGAAGACCTAACGTTCATGACCTATAAAAATGAGAGCATATAAATTAGGATAAACTGATAAATGAATTTATATGTATGACTAGCTATTAATGTAATTGATTGAGAGGAAACCAAATACTACTATAAATCTAAGAATAAAAGTACTCACCTCAATTATGATTTATTTATTCTTCAATTTGTCTAAATCTCGGCTTTTCTGAAATTAATGGCTATAACAAACATGACATTCATATAACTAAAATTAAATTTATTCATATTATCTTAACAAATTATTAACATTATGTTATTTAAGTACTAATTTTCATCATTTTTTTATGAAATTCTAATTAACTTCATCTTGCTATTCATTATATATATATATATATTTAAAATTGATTAAGTATATTATAATATAAACCCAATATTACCTTACAGAATTTTACTCGGGTCAATCTCCCTCCTTTAGTTTGCGCACTTCTCCTATTTTTATTTCCTCCAAGCTAAAATTGTAAAATAAGAGTCATAATTTAATAAAATTTTGTATTAAAATTACAAAAAACACGTGCACAAACAAACAAGCACACAGATCTATTCTATTGGAGCTGCACTAGGGAGACTTATGAAATTAGACGTACCCACCTTCAACCTATCCAAGCATTCAGTTCCAAGGATTCTTGTTGAAAGGGATATCACCCTCCTTGGTGTAGAAGAAATATGGCTTGGTACTGCCCACAATGGGTATTGACAGTCAATTGTCGCAAAACAAAGGTCCTACTACTGTAATCACTGTAAATTGTTTGGGCACACACATGTCAAATGCTTTAGGCTTCATCCACATTTGAGATCCAACATTCCCGTGCATTTGGATTCTGCAGTTCCTAACAACATAATCCAAGTTGAGGAAAATATAGTAGAATCTGAATAACTTTCAGAAATGTTGAATGAAAATTTGTCTTATCAGACTATTCCTCACCAACCAGTTCATCAGCTACTTCCCATTGTTGTTGAGGCAGTTCTTCCTCAGATCATAAATACTAAGAATTTGGTTGTAGCAGATATTGGCCGAAGTGTTTTGGAACCACCTATTGCGAAAGAAGAGGGTACTCAAGTCTTGAAGGCGCGTCATAATCAAGGTGTGTTGCAGGCTGAGACTGCTCAGCAATTTACAGATTAACATACTCATGAATGACAAGTTTATAAATCTAGGAAGAAGAAAAAAGAAATGTTAGAACTCAGGAATTTTCAGAATGACTGTTTGATAGTTTCGGGTGGAAGTCTACATCTCAGTTTGTTGTTGGACTCCCTCTTAGAACCAGGGGGAGGGACGTGGTAAACCCACTCGCCATGATTAAGAGTATTTCCTAATTTTTTGGGTATACGAGTATTTTAAAGTCTTTTTTCGAGTGAGATGTATTCCCTATGAGTGGGCTCTTAGTGCCCACTCACTAAAACCTTTATATATTTAAAAGGGAAAAAAATACAAATAGGTTGTATGAGTGGGCCCAAAAGTAGACACCCAACCCATATGGTACAACACACTAACTCCAAAAAAGAAAAGATGCATATAAGATAAAAAAACAAAAACCACCAAGGCGCGGAAAAAATTAAGGACGACCCAATTTAGTCTTGTCTCTACCTCTAGTTCTCGGAAGTGAGCCAATTAACAAATTAGTGAGGTGTGTACCATTACCCGAAGTAACCAAAATATCATCCATTAGATTCATAAGCTCAAGTAGGTCCATTCTTCTTCTTTCTCCTACATGTGTAAACCTGTCATTCCTCATCCAAAGATTGACCATTCGGATTAGGTGGTAGAACTGTAGTAGAAAGATTGTCAACTGTTGCAACCACAATAGGTTCTAGTGTATGTGAAGTATGAGTTGACGCCTCTGCACCGGAGACTTCCTGAAGATGCGGAGCTGCGAGACTCTCCTGACATTGGTTCGAACACTATCCTTTGTAGGTAAAGATCCTTCAATATTATTTTCAATAAGATTTGAAGGTGTAGGTTGCCTAGCAGGGCCATTCGACATCACATTAATCGCAAAAATAGAAATAGTATTGTCAGTGGGGAGGGGTCTACAGGGGCAATTAAATAAGACATTAATTACTGTATTGTGGTAATTTCCTCCACAGGTGGAGCAGATGTCCAGAGCAGTGGGGTTAAACCCATCCTTATTCACATGAGCTTTAGATTTCAAATTAGGATGAAACCTGTGAAATTTATCAAGGGAATGTTCAAATATCTTACAGTGGGTACAATAAAAAGGTCTATGTTTCATGACAGTTTGTTGTCAATATCCATTACGAGTTGTGCCCAGTCAGACTTCAGTAATATCAAGTAAAGTAATATTCATTTCCACAAGTAATTCTAGCTACGAAAGGCTTGGTTAGATTAAAGGTGGGTAGATCTAGCTTCATAGGGTCTCAAACTATGACCACAATAGAGTAAAAAACCTGATGATTAAAAAAGTGCAGCTTTAGACCAGGTAAATTAAATCATACTGGTACAGTGGAGGTTCAAGATCTGATCAAAGTCAGGAGACCACTTGAGTAACTTTATTGACTTGCCTGCAATGTTAAGATATTTTTTTGAAGAAAATCTCAACGTAATCTTCAGTCACGGTTAACTGAATCAACACGTCTCACATCAAAGAGTTTCACTTTCCACTTATCTGCTAGTTTGAGATCGTCAAAACTCTTTCTGATAACTTCCATAGGTGGGTGCCCCCACTGAAATTTTTCAATAAGAGCGAAATTAAATTTCTCAATCAGGGTTGAAATTTCTAATTCAAAGAAAAAAGTATTGTTTTCCCACATTTCCTACTTCTCTTCTTAACAAAAGGCCAATCACATGTACGATCACGACAATTCTTATAGCTTGAGAGGAAGACAACTGCCGACTCCACCTAAAGACTACCAACCACGTGGGCAAATGAGGCTTTGTCAGGTTCAACTGAAAAATGAGGCAGCGCCATCAGAGTAGGGAGACCGCCTGCTACGACGTCCCAATATAATCGCGTAAGCTGAGAGAGGCGAAGATGCGAAGATGTGAAAATGTGAAGAGTCGGTGTCGAAACAGAAAGTTGAAAAAGGAGAAACGATCAATAAGTAGGAGGGACGCAAGGGCATGAGTCGACGTGAACACGAGCAAACAAAGCAGAAGATACGAGAAGACGAGAATGGAGAGACGGCGAATCAGAGGCAATGAGGTGTGAGCCCTCTCCTTCGAGCACGATTGAATCACACACGATGGAAATCACCATTCGAAACCCTAGCAAAGCTCTCGACTGCCGACAATATATAATTTTCTTATTAAATAAAATTATTAAAAAGTTTCCTTTGAATCTCGGTCAAGAGCCCTAATCCACATGAACCCATCTTCCTCCCCTCCTTTGCAAACACGATGTTGCTTCTTCACTACAAACAGAGGACGCTCGGCTTGTTCCTCCTTCACCCACATTTCTAGGGTTCAGTCGAGAGGGTAGGCTTCACACCCCGATAACTTCCCTCCTTCGGCTTCTTCTTCCTCCATCTTCCTCTTCGTCTTTACGCGAGCACAGCATCGCTGCCCTAACCTGCTCAACAACACCTTCTCCAGCACAACCGCAGCGTCCCCTTCTCCTTCGCACCAAAGCTGCTCAACTTTACAGATAAGTTGATTGCAACAATTTATAGAGAGAAACTCTTTCTCCTCACTTTCTCTCCCCCTATTTGGCTCCCTTGGGTATCTAAAACGAGACATAACAATTCAAACCTATTCGAGCCAATTTCGAGCCGACCCCAACTCGGCTCGAAATCTGATCGTCCAAAACCCTAACCAAGGTATGGACTTATGGGTATGACCCCAAGTTAAGAAGGCTGAAAGCCTAATTATTAATTATGTTTAAATTTATCTCTCTCTTTTTTTTTTTTTGCCCCCTCGAGCAATTGAAAAATCATCAAATTGACAAACTACTTCTGATATATTATTTAATCTGCCAATTCCCAATATAAGGAAAATAAAGAATAAATGCCTTCTAGCATATTTTCCAGCGCAAGAAAGGGTGAGAAACCATCCTTCTAGATTTGTAGATCTTAAAGAGAGAATAAGCTAATGGACGACACTTGCATTCTGATAGATGAATATATACCAAAATTCTCGGAATTTTAATCAACCAATTCTTGAGTTCAATATGACACCATTTGTGAATAAAGAACTAAACCCATTCATCAAAATATGAGAGCAATGTTGGTTGGTTTGTATGATTAAGTAATGATTCACAAGTTAAGAGCAACCAATTTTGTCATCTAATTACGTGATATCGGAGTTAACCCAAACAACAATAGGAACGCAAATATTATCACTGAAAAGGACAACACATAGTTATAACCACACACAATTGACAGAGAAATAAAACAACAACCAAGCAAACACAACTAAATGTATCCAAAGGTGGTGGTTGGTTTGGTGAGTGGACAGCAAGAGAAAGGTGACAAGACGTTGGATGATTGTAGGAGAAGGGGAAGTATCGAAGGACGACGATGGGGAAAGGTGGAGGTTGGTCGGTTGAAAGAGAAGCAGATGCTGGTTGGAGGGCTGGAACAATAACAAACAACCAGAAACGGTTGTTCGAGGCGGTGGCGGTGAGCGGGAATGAAAACGGCAAGGAAGAGAATGTGTGGGACTGTGGGACAGCAAAAGAAGGGCTATCATGGGGCTGCGACAGCAAAGGGAATGGTTGGACCGCGAAGACAGAGAGTTGGAATGAATGGTAGCAAGGTGGAAGGTGACTGGAAAAGATGGCAGCAGATGGAGGAGGTGTTGGTCGGTGGTTGGAGTTGCATGAAGACACCAGGGACCAGTGGTTTTGAAAAAGAGGGAAGACGGCGACGACGACGACGACAGCGAGGGGAGGAATATGGAGGATGGAAAATTCGAAGATAAATACCCTCATGAGAACGAGCTACATTCGAAACACCACCCGCCTTTGTATACAACCCTAAAAGTAGAAAACCTAGATGTCGACAGTTGTTCTAATAGAACACAATCCAAAACTAAAAACCTCAAAAATAAGAATCATATATATAAGCCCTAGATAATTATGATTGGATCCCTTATGGAAAGGAGATGCCAATCCCTCGGGGAATAGTCGATTGGCTTTCTCAGGTATCGACCAGTTCGGTCCAGACGAATGAATCATGGAAGCCTCTCCCGTGGCTCATTTACACTCTTCTCAGTCTCTCAGAATTGGGGGAACTTCGACCTCATAAGTCAAAGATTTTGTATGCAGGTTGAAAGTACTGGAGTTGTTGTAACTTCTCAGGATTGAAGGATCTTCGACTTTGGACCAAGAAGCACATGGATCTCACTGTCGAGTCGAACATTACACGGAGCAAAAAAAGTGCTCGTGTGAGTGAGAGGGGTGGGGCTTTCGCCTAAGATTGAGGGTAAGTTTATTTAATTAAGTTATTTAATAAATATTATATATAAAAGTGTTAAACTTAAGTGCATCTGAGTCAGACAATAAAGAAAAGTTAAGGTTTTAGTTCTAAATGTATTTTTGTATAAATTAATAATATTTAATATTAATTTTATTTACAATAATTAAACTTAAAGTTTAAAGTATTGAAATCTTAACTAAAATATTGCAATACATCAATAATTAATAATTAAACTAAAATATAATTAAGTGATAATTAAATATTTTATATTTTATAGATGGTAATTTGATAGAAGTAATACAAGTTAAAAGAGCAAGCATATCATCTATGATGGAGATGAGTACTCGTATTTTTAATCTATGATAATATTTTGGTTCTTTTGAACTATTTTGTATTAATACTTAATGATACTTGTACAGACTTTATTTTAATTTATATGTTCTTTTTTTTATTGGTCCCATTATTTTGATTTAACTTGCATTGGTTATTGCTTAATATATATAAACACACACACACACACACACACACACATATATATATAATATTGAATTGAATGGCTTGAGCGCACAAATGATATGTCTATATTGATGTTTGTATGTGCATGATTGACTATGATAGAGTCGTACATTTATGATACTAGTGAGAAAATATTAAGACACTCGTGCACATAAATGAAAAATAATATTGATATTAAAGTAACTTAATTAACACAATTTTTAGACAAAGCTCATGTGACGGCTATACAGATATAGAATGATACAAATATGTTATGTACAGTAAGATTCATTGAATAGCATAATAATCTTAAGATATCAAATATTTATATTAATTTATTAAAATTTTAACTGACGTGCATATTGTTTTTTTCCCTTGTATTATTGTAGTTTAGGAGAATGAGTATTCAACATCTTTGTTTAACTCGTTATTTTAAACTAACCTTTTAGGTAATTTAATAGACTAAAAAATAAATGATAGAAAAGAAAATATTTATAGAATGCATGAACAGTTTATAATAAGATAAATTTAATTATACTGTTTTAATTTAATTTTTTTAGCGAATCTTTCATTTATTAATAAGTTATAGAAAATGAACATAAAAATCTTAATTCCCACAGTCTGATTGTCTGTGTATCCGTTTAATTAATTTCAAGTCCCGTGTCTGGAGTTGACAACTACTTTCTTCGTAGATCATATTGACATGTTTGTGTTGTCAAGGTGATACTAGAAGTAACCCAAGCCAGAACAAAAAGCAAATATTATTTCTTAAAATTGAAAGGATTACGACAATGATGCTTGAAAATATGAAATAATGACAACAAAACAACAACACAGACATAAAGTAGATTTGATAGAGGGGTTGCGATACTGTTGGGCTGATTAGGGTACAGGTGACTGCCGCATTGAGAAAAGCTGGAGACGGCTATAGCAGAATGGGGGAAGGCTTGGGAGGGTTGCAGTCAAGTTGGATGGGTTGGTTATGACAAGTTCTAGAAGGGTTGGAGGCAGTTTGAGAGTGAGGGCAGCAAGCTGACAGGTGGTAGGACAGAGCAGCCGACAACAGGAAGAGGGTCAGATAAAAAGTCAGTCGGAGCACCACCCTAACCCTTAGAGACTGTCACCACCTTAGATAAGTTACAGTTGGGGTCTTCTCGTCGTCGGGTACAACCCATAAAGGAAAAGGACGCCTCAAAGGCAGAATTCGAAATTCTCCACTCATCAAAACCTCCTTTCCTAAGCAAAAATAGCCATTATATATAAGAGAGATTGGGATTTCTATTAGGTAATGCTTTCAATTAGAAAATAAAATACAAAGGAAGCAATATAGTAGCAAGAATTTATAATAGGGGATTTCATGGAAAAGGAAAGGAACTGTAGCAGCTACAGTGCAGCGATCCAACAAATCCTGCATCACAAGAGCACCCGTAATCTCAGACACTGTAGAAAGGACTATGTGCTTGACATTATTGGCGAAGAAATATTTGTTCTTTAACCCGTCATGCTGAGTCTGACGTTCAAACTGCTACGATCTCCTTACCAAAAAAATATGGCAGACATCCATGGGTACCACGTCACACCAAACGTGTTCTTGCAGCTGATTCTCAATCGAAAATTTTACGAGACAACTATCAATGCTCTCTGTTCTTCTTCTTCAACCAAGCTTAGAAGTATCATTTGGAGTGTTTTTGAATCGTGAGGCTTAACATGTCTGTCATTTGTGTAAATGTCACATTCTTGCCACTACCTTCATTGATGATGAGACTAGATACATTTCCCTTCATAGTGCAACGAGTGTAGAATATGTTGTGTTGAAGCTATTGTTGATCCCACATAGCCTCAAATTGTACGACCCATTGAACCACGAGCATCTCGCCCACATATAGTAGTTGATGCTCCTCACCTAGTTCATTAGTTGTCTCTTCATCGCTAACTTCCTCCACTGCACCCTGCTCGATGAAGAAAACAACATGGCTTGTTGGGCAACTGAAAATAATGTCCACAACCATGGCATCTCAAGCATTTCTTGATTGGACTAGATTGGAGTTGCTGCTTTTCTCAAATTCTTCTCACTCTGGTGACTATCATTCTAATGACCAATTTTCTCAACTCCTTGAGGTGCTTCTACCGATATCTCTAACTGTGGGTTGTTGTCTGAATGGTGGTGATTGCTTCTTTGCTTCTGCTATCTCTCCATATTTGAAGCTAAGATTTGAATGTCACTCAAAGACCAGTAAGGCTATAGCTTAATCATGTTGAAGATTACATACCACTCAAGTACCTGACCATCATGTCTTCCTCTGGTTTCATCATATCACATTTCAGCATAAGCTAGATGAATCTCGTGTTGTACTCCTCTACTGGTAATTCCCTCTACAGCGGTAGTGGAACCTCAAGAAAAGATCCTCAAGGTAGTGTAAAAATCTCCATCTTCATCTCATGTAACTCTCTTCATCTTCTCCCAAGTAAAAATTTTGGTCCATCCTTCTCTATTACTCGGTCTTTTCATGTTCTCCCACCATAACGAGGCGCTCTTCTTTCACTTGATAGCAGCTAATTTCACTTTTCAATCATCTGGCACCTCGTATTCAAATATCATATCGACGGTTTGCAGCCATTCTATGAAATCATCCGGATTCATTCTCCCCTCGAATCTGGTATGCCATTTTTACTCACGAACCTCTGTATTCTCCAACAAGCATTTCATTCTTGTATCCTCTAAAAGACTTTATTTATGTATCTTCTAACAGACACTAGATATCTCAGTCTCCTCTGATAATGTATCCCAAAGCATTGTGGCATGTCTTCTTCTCCAGTGGAATCATCCCTACAGAAAGGATTCAGGCATTCCTCCCTCTCTACTCTTCGAATCTTTGCTACCACGCTCGCGTTGACCTCTCAATGGGTCATTTTCTCAATGTCATCGAGCAGTTGTAGAATTCGACAGATCTATCGTTGTAACTCTTCCATGGTAAATTTATGATTAGATTATGGCAATTGCCTCTGCGGCGAAAGATTAGGGTTTAGAGTGAGTATGAGGAAGGAGGTGTGCAGGGGTGATGAAGGGTGGGAAAGAAATTTTTTTGGTGGAGGTAGGGGTTGGGTAGTTGTTGATTGTAGGACCCTAAGATAGGATTGGGATTAGGCTAGCTCTGATACCAAATGATATCGGAGTTAACTCAAATAATAATAGAAATGCAAATATTATTACTGAAAAGGGCAATACACATTTACAATCACTCAAACTAGACAAAGAAATACAACAACAACCAAACAAACAGTTAAATCTAAAGGTGTTGGTCTATTTGGTAAGTGGACGGCAAGAGGATATGACGAGGTGGTGGGTAGATGTAGGAGGAGGAAAGGGAAATTGCAAGGAACTACGATGGGGAAAGGTGGAGGTTGGTCGGCTGAAAGACGGCAAGCAGGAGCTGGTAGGAGGGCTGGAGCAGCAAAGAATAGCCAGGAGTGGTTGTTCGAGTGGCGGCAGTGACCGTAAATACATGGGACTGTGGAACAGCAAAGGGAGAGTTGTGCCAATGTTCAGCAACAAGGGGGATGGCTAGACAGTGAAGACGTGCGGTTGGAATAAATGGCAGCAAGATGGGAGATGGTTGGAAGGGATGGTAGGAGGTGTTACAGATGGTGGGCCAGCAATTGCAGTTGTGCAGCAACAGCAAGTGGATTTTGTCTAGTGATTCTAGCAGCAAGGAAATGTGGTGGCTACAGCGAAGGGAGGAATGTGGAGGATCAAAAAGTCAAAAAAAAAAAACCCTTATGAAAACGAGCAACAGTCGGAGCACCACTAGATCCATTGGAAAGAGATCATCACCTCAGACGAGCTATAGCTGGTGGAGCACCACCCGCCTTTGGATACAACCCTAGAAGAGGAAAACGTGGACATCGATAACGGTCCTGACAGAACGCAATCCAAAATTAAACACCTAAAACATAGGAATCACATATAAGATGCCTATATAACTAAGATTGGATCACCCTATGGAAAGGGGGCGCCAACCCCTCACGGAAGAGTCGATCAGCTCTCCCGGGTCTAGACCGGTTCGATCCAAACGAGAAATCACGAAAGCCTCTCTTGCGGGTCCTTTGCACTTGCATCATTACGTGATCAATAATGCTGGCAAATTTTGAAAACAAGTTCCTGGTAGTTCTATTTCACATAAAATCCAGGGCAATCAAGAGAGGCTCTACTAGTCTATAAAGAAAGTTATCTTTAAATAAAACGTCATTTGCTAATTTTCAAAAGTCCTTGTTTTAGTATATGGATTCTCTTTTAGCAAATAAACTTCATTCGCTAATTTAAAAGTTCCTTTATTATTAAATAGGATCAGTTTTAGTTTTTTTTAATATTTCATCCTATTTCTCCAACATATTCTAAGACCAACAAGAGGAGATCTGCTCGTCTGTATCATTGTAGCTACAGATTAAAAAAATATAGCAAGACTGCGGGTGATACAATTGATAATAACATCATTAAAATAATTTATAGATATCATTCGCATGGAAGGAAACTTTATGCAAGCTCAAGTTTGGAGGCTATTTTTCCCTTTCAAAAAGAACAATTAGACTGCATTGAGCATTGGTACTTGATCTTTAGTCAAAGACTTGGATATATGTGTCAATCAGAAAGAACGAAAATCAGACAGCTAAATTAGGAGTTTTCTATAATAAGAATCTTCCTTATTTAAATCATTTTCAATATCTTTATTTTGATTTATTTCCCTTTTAACTAAATATTTAGATTAAGAATATGCATTATTACGTTACCTAAAATAGGTTATACAGAATATTTTGTACCTAAAATAGATTGTAAGATTATTATTTAATGGAATGAAAGCAAAGAGAAAAGACATCGAGCCTATTCAGAATTCAGCATATTTTTCTCAAAACTGACATAGTATCAGAGCCAATTTTTTTACCTAACCACCGATAATCGTTAGAGTACAATCAAGAATCCCTTCCCGCCGACCTTTTTGCAAGACAGGAAGGGAGGAACTATTTTTTTGCCTTAATTCTAGCTCGTCTGCTCATAGTCTCATTATTTCTTCGCCTGTGTCATTTTCGTTCTACTTAGTCTTCCTCTTTCTCAGCGTGATTGTATGTAGCAGTCTGGTCATCGCAGCACGGGGAGGTGGGCCTAGTTCGGTCTTGCTTGTGGCTCGGAAGTGAAGAAAGCAGCAGAGCATGGCCTCCATTTTCGGAGTTACAATCGACGACAGGGAGGCGAAGGATCAAAGGCTTCATCCGCTCCAGATCTCCTTCGCTAGCCATCGTTGCTTTTGCAGCATCTTCGACCGCTTCCACTTAGGCTTCGTCCGCTTCGACTCCGGCTTCTTCATCGTACCCAAGGATTGAAGGCTTCGACACTCCTTCCTAGACCCACGGCTTCGACATCTCGACTTCAGCACTTTTGGCGTCAAGATCAAGGAACAAATCGTCCCCATTATCGCAGGAAGAATCAAAAGAATTTGGATCGGGACGTGGATCCTACTTGCAGGCTATGATCGATAGCATCTAGATCATGTAACTGGATCTTATTTATGGGCTATGATCTGTAGCATTTGGATCAAGACGCGGAGACTACTTGTAGCCTATGATCGATAGCATCTAGATCGTGTAACTGAATCCTATTTGTGGGCTACGATCTGTAGCATTTGGATTAGGACGTGGATCCTACATGTAGTCTATGATCAATAGCTACGATATGTAGCATTTGGATCGTGTACTGGATCCTTCTTGTGGGCTATGATTGGTAGCATTTGGATCGTGTAACTGGAAGCAGATCCTTCTTGTGGCTATAATTCAAATTTGTGAACGACAATGATAAAGGATTTCTTGTTTTTTTTTTGCTCAAATTATGTTATGGTTCATGAGTTGTCTCTGAGACTTAGACATTCTCGGCTTCAGCACCTTCAACTTCGGCACTCACGGCTTGAGAATTTTTTGTCCCGACAATGTTATCAGTTTCTTGTTAGCAAATTGATACTTTCTAATCAGTTAACATCAATTTGAGGGGGGATGTCAATCAGACAGCTAAATAAGGATTTTTCTATAATTAGGAGTTTCCTTATTTAAATCAT
Organism: Phalaenopsis equestris; assembly: GCF_001263595.1. Classification (NCBI taxonomy): domain Eukaryota; kingdom Viridiplantae; phylum Streptophyta; class Magnoliopsida; order Asparagales; family Orchidaceae; genus Phalaenopsis; species Phalaenopsis equestris. Next base: position 1,828,520 of record NW_018164844.1, on the reverse strand, counting down.
TTCCAATATCTTTATTCTAATTTATTTCCCTTTTAGTTGAATATTTAGATTAGAAATATGTATTATTAAGTTACCTAAAATAAATTATCCAGAATATTTTGTACCTAAAATAGCTTGTAAGATTATTATTTAATAGAATGAAAGCAAAGCAAAAATGCACCGAGCCTATTCAGAACTCGGCATATTTTTCTCAAAACTTTGACAATATGTATGTAATGCATGCATGCATGTATTTATGTATACATGTATGTATCTATCTACATACATACATATTATATATATATATATATATATATTAACATCATGTATTTTAAAAGCAAGGAAAATAAAATTACATAATAATAAGAGGAAGAGGCCAAGATAACAAATGAAAGATGTTCTCAACTTATGGCACGCCATAAATCAACACACGAAGGGCTGACAAAGTCTGACGAGGATCCTTGCTTTAAAGCTTATGGATGTTGATAATGCTGATTTGTAATCTTGACGCAACACTAGTCTTGGGTCATGTCACTGGCTAATGCATATATGATGGTGCTGCATAACCTCGAATATACAATAAATAACCATGTTGTAAAGAGTTCAAAATCAAAATAATCATCAATAAGATTATGAATCCACAAAGAACTGTAAATGGGAGTCTAAGGTTTTACGATTCCTCTTACAAAAAAACATCTTTTACAAGAAAATTTTGATCAAAAACATGACGTCAAGCACAAAGAAAAAAAAAATCCTTCTAATTTTATTCGAAGTTTGGCTAATAGTTATATTTAAAATTGCTTATTCTAAGTATTTGTCGCTCGTGTCCATGAAAACAACAAAACTCATGTGCAAGTATAAACTGAGTGTTAAAAAATGAATAATGTGTAGTGTCATGTAGATTAACTAGCCTTTTAAGTAAATTATTTGTTTTGTTTTAAATTTGATGTTCTCGGTAAAGTTATTATATGGTGGATCAAAATTCAAAGCAGTAACTTAAAGATGAAACCTACGGCAGACTTTAAATCTATCATAGCAAGCAACTCATCAAGCAGCTCATGGGCTCATTAGGCGAGATAAAAAAAACACACACACACACAATAGGAGGATCTAAAATTATAGGAGAAATAAGAACTCAGATGCCAAGAGTGTAACTTTTTTCATAATAAAAAGGTTAAAAAAGATCTTATCAAAAACTCAATTAAATTTCTAATTAAATACTTTTAGTGTAAATCCTTCGATAGAAATTAGATATAGATAAGAAAAGACTCAATAAGAGTGCTATGGTAGTAGGTGAGGGTGAGAATTAGTAAGATAGCAATTCACACTTAGTTAGAGTTTTGATTTCTTTTCTGGCTAGGTAAAAATATTGACGTTAGAATGAGGCTTATAAGGTGTTTTATCGCTTTAAAGTAAATAATTTAATGGTATTTTCATAGTATTATAAAATATAACTATTTTCGTAACCATAATAAATAGCATCCACGTAACTTAGCTATAATTTGCCTTTAAGGAAATGTGTGATGTCCATAGGACGTATATCAAATAATTATACAAATTAATGGGGACTACTCATTCAATGGTCTTGGATAAAGATGTATGATTGAACCACTTATCATGGAAGGTTTCAATATGGGGCATAAGTTCAGGTTGGCCAAATGCAAACGTAAAAATCACATTTATAGCATTGAAGTCTGTGAAAACCTGAGAAGATATTAACCCGAGAAGAAATTGTGGATTATTTGATTGGGAAAACTTAGGAAACCTTTGATTTATTTATTCCCTTCCTATTCTATGTTATTTCATTTTTTTTATTTCAGAAATATTCATTTACTAATTTAGGTTAAATATATTTGGTAAGTTTGGAAATTAGAAGGGATTATTTTTTCTATATATATATATATATAGCCTACATTCGAATAATACAATCATGGGAATTATTCCTCTTAAAACTTGTTTTCTACGTGGTATCAAAGGCCCTGAAATAAACCCTAGCATCCATCTGCCAGACCTCCGCTGCAGGCCCATATCTCCTACGTCGGAACGCTTTTATCGACTCAGGAAATCTCCTGTGTCAGCCACTAGCAGAGGAATATGTTCTTCCATACAGCGGCAGCAAGCCGGAATCTGCTCTTCCATGAAGCAGAAGTCCTCCCTGTGTGTCCTTATACCCCTACAACAGCCGGAGTTTGCTCTTCCCTGCAGCGGAACTCCTCCATGTGTGTCCCCTTTCCCGTGCAGGCTTCCTTCCCAGCTCCTCCCTGCAGCAAGAATCCCCTCTCTAACTCTCTCCTCCTGCAGAACTCTCACTGTTGCACTCCTCTGCATTATCTAGCGTTGGAATCTTTCTGCAGCAGCGGCGGCGGCAGCAAGCAAGAGCAGCCAATTGTTTCTTTCGTTCTTGAATCAGCTTCCATCTAACTGCAGAAATTGCAATCAAATCTCACCACTGCAGTCAACTAGAAGCAATCCTAAATACTCTTGGGGGATGACTGAGTACAGGATGAAGATTTCAAGTTCTACTTGAGAGGTTAACTCTAAATTAGAAACCCGGGATTCGGTCTACAAAACTCATAAACTCTTCAACTTTATCAAAAATCATAAATTCAATGGTCATAACTACCTTCAGTAGTCCTAATCCAAGTTTATGTACATTTGTGGTAAAGTGAAAGAGGAACATCTCACGGGAGAATGCACAATCCTGAGATCACTAATCCCAACCATAACACATGAATGAATCAAGACCATATGGTTATGCCTTGGTTAGCCAACTTAATTCATGCTAAAGTGGGAGAAATTTTTCTACTTGAAATTTGGGATGTTGCGAGAGAAACATATCCCAGCACTGAAAACACTGCAAGAGTTATTTGAAATTGAGACCAAGCTTCATGACCTTCATCGAGGAGAATTAAGTGTCACCCAATATGTCAAAACCTTCACAAAGTATTGGCTACAATTGGATATGTTTGAGACACGTAAGAAAATGTTTACATGATGTTGTGATGTTTAAATCCATCATCATGAAGAAGAGAAACATCAATTTTTTAAGAAGTGAGGATCATGGAAACAAAGCCTCTTTCATCTACCCGTGAAGCCTTTGTTGAAGTTAGGAAAGGAGAGCAAAAAGAAGCTGATGCTGAGTGGAAATTAAGGTTCACCAAGTAGTGAAAGTTCATTCCTGTATACTCATAATTCCACCTACGACTCCACCAACAAGAAGAATCGTCCCACATTTGAATAATGCAAGAAGATTGGGCACATCAAGGATAAATGTTAGAAACTTTATTGAAAGCCTACAGACTGGAAACATGGATTTGGAAAGAAAAATCAAGAGAAAAAGGCTAATGTTGTTATCATATCCAAAAGGTCGACTAAACCATTCACTAATGAGCGGCTTGAAGTATTGAAAAAACTCCTTGAAGATAATTTAGAGAAGAACACCAACCTCATGACATGCCAATGTAATATATCCTTCTTTCATCTTGCCACTAATAGCAGTTTTAGAACTTGGATAATAGAATCATGAACCTTTGATCATATGACTAGAGACATCAATGTTCTAGTCCACTGTCAAAAAACTTTTAGATCGATAAGACTTCTATATGGATCGCACCAAACATTAATAGAAAATGAGAAGTGGAGCACTCTAAGAAAATTACTCTTCAGTCTTATATATTCCACAATTGGACTGCAATTTGATTTCAATCAACAAACTTAATATGATATGAAATGTATAACTAAATTCCTTGCAAACTCGTGTGAATGGGTGGAGTCGAGGAAGGTGATTGGCGGTACTAAAATGCATCAAGACTTATACCTGCTCCAGGAAAGTCTCTCTTTAAACATACAAATAATCTCACCTCTATATTTACCTCAATTTTTTGAGTCTGTTGAGTCTATCTATATAAAAGTAGATCTTGTTATGACATTGTCCGTTGGGTCATCCTAATTTCGATTATGCTGCAAAGTTATATCCTTCTTTGTTTATCAGTAAAAAATCCTAAGTTTTATCAATGTAAGATAGGCAATCTATCAAACCCTTTTGTCATTATCCAAATTGATATTTAAAGACCTTCAAATGTAAAAACCCTAAGTTGAGTTGGATGTTTGTCTTGTTTATTGACGATCACACAAGAACCACTTGGTTTCCAAATGAAGAAAAAATCTTAAACAACCAAAATCTTCCAAATCTTTCATGACATGATTCAAACCCAATTCCAATAGAAAATTCATATCCTCAAAATTGATAATGCAAATGAATATTTTAACTACATCCTTAGGTCATATCCTTCAAAACATGGTATCATCCATGTTAGTTGATGTATTGAAACTCCATAACAAAATGAGATAGCTGAGAGAAAAAATAGGCATCTAGTTGAGATATCTTGCTCAATTATGATGTCCCATTAAATTACAATTTTTTTGGGAGTAGTTCTTAGTACAACATACATTATCAATCGAATGCCTAATCGAATACATAACTTCAAAACATGTTTTCACGTTTTGATGCTTACATCACTCATATATCCTCACATCAAAGCTTTCTTTTATACTATAGCACCTAAAATCTTTGGGTGTGTGTACTTTATTCACGTACATTTCCAAAATCGCACAAAACTTAACTTTAAATCTATCAAGTGTATTTTTTCTTGATCATGCCTCCAATACAAAATGATAAAGGTGTTACTCGCATGTTACCAAAAAATACTATAACTCCATGGATGCCACATTTTTTAAAATCAATCCTACTACCTCAAATCTGATGTTCAGAGTGAGAGTGAAAATAAACATCAATTTTGAGATGAACTTGATGACCCCCACACAACCTCATCAACTACTACACCTAACCCTCCTATCCTGGTTAAGGATGCCCAACCAAGCCAACCAACCCAACTTGAATCCCGGACACAAAGAACTTCGTCTGTATACTCGGAGGAAAAAAAAATATTGTGTAGGTGGAGGAGAACTTGTAAGGATAGAACTGTTCAAACCAAAACCTGAGACCGTATTCACCTGAAATTTCAGGTAAGCAAAATTCTAGAACTCACGGTTATCCCTTTACTCTCTAATGTTGTGACAAGGTTGTTTTAGATATCCAATTTAAGCGTATGTGGCTTATGGAAAGCTATCCTCATTCTGCAAAACTTTTATTTCTAACATTGATAGTATGCAGATTTATCAATCCATTCATGAACCTCTTAAGAATTCAGAATGGAGGAAAGCAACTGAAGAAGAGAGTTGAACACTAAAACATAATGGTAGATGAATTCTTATTAAACTCTCACAAGATAAGAAGTCTATTGAGTGCAAATGGGTGTTCAACATCAAATACAAAACTGATGGGGGTATTGAGAGATTCAAAAACAGACTTGTTACAAAAAGTTTCACTTAAGCCCATGACATTGACTATCAGGAGTCCTTCGTACTACTTGTCAAACTAAAAAATATCAAAGTTCTTTCGATAACTGTTAACAAGGAATGAGGAATGCAGCAACTTGGCATAAAAAATATTTTCCTGAATTGGGATATAAAAGAAGAATTGTATATAGAGATACAACCAGGTTTGAGAATGACTCCAACAAACACCTAGTATGCAAACTAAGAAAGTCTCTCTATGGGCTTCAGCAATCACTCTGTGATTATAATTATAGGATTACAACCACAAAGGGGAATGAGGATTCCTGGGAGACTTTCAGGGTTAAATAAAACTTAACTATAATATGAAAACCCAACAGTTCTTGTGTCTAGAAATAGGGTAAGAAATAATTGTCTATGATTGCTGACATTAAGTTTTGGAGATTCATCGGGAGAATATTGAAGAGTCATGTGATCCAATTCAAAAAGGCATAATTTTTATATTAGAGAACACAACCGTATTAGATTTTACTTTTATAAAATTACAATATATGACCCACTTTCAGCTAAACTTAGGGTTAGTAAACTAATACTTTCAATTATTTGATAATTAACAATGTTCCTTGTGAGATAAATACTTGATATCTAAATCCATATACTACTTAATCGACATGTATACTTGAGTGATAGCTCATGCTTCACAAAATTTTGAAAGGACAAATTTTTCTGAAGAACGATGTTAATTTTTCAAATTAAGAGATTATTAGTTGAAATTTTGGTGGTTAAGATTTGAAAAGTGTAAAATAAATTTTGTTATATAATTTGTTCTGTTTCAATTATTTTGTTGTTATTTAAAAATTTTAAAAAATCAAAAAATATTATGAATTGGTGGTGTTATTATTTTTTGTATTAAGTACGCTTTATTTTGTTTTCATCATTTGTATGTTTATTATCATTGTGAAGTGTTAATTTACGGGCACTAGTTAGTCCTAGATTGAATGAGTAGGACTAAATATGTGGCACTAGTACTGTTTGACATTGAATAGAGAGAACTACAAAAAAAAAAACTATAAGAACTTGCAAAACACTAAAGTATTAGGCACTGTGGCAAACCACCAAGAAAAAAATGACAGGCTAGATCACTTAGGAATTTTGTCAATCCTTCGATAAAAGAGAATCACTAAAGTATTCATAATCCTATCATAGAAGTCAATACCTTTGACTGAAGCCTGTCATAATTCAAATTGTCTAGAATAAACAATTTGGAGGTTCACCCATTGAAAGCCCAAATTTATACTTTAGTCGGTTTGTTGGAATTATATGCAACATTTAGATATAACAGTATCTCAAAAGATGCTGTGAAACATAGGTTGTTCTCATTTTCACGCGTGGTTGAATTAATTAGCACCAGAATCTATAACCACTTAAAATGACTTGACTCAGAGATTCCTAGATAAATATTTTCTAGATTCTAAAATTGTCCTGCTAAAGAACAATATTACCTCTTTCACCCAGATGAATAGCGAGTCAACAAATGAAGCCCGGAAGAGATTTAAGAAACTACTTAGAAAATGCACACATGATGTCCTACCTTACTGGTTGATTATATAAATATTTTATAATAAGCTGCAGGGATCACCTAGGTCGATATATGTTGCAGTTGTGTATCATTAATGTCAAAACTTTTTGAGACCTGTACATTAATTGAAGAGATGATTACAAATAAATATTTATGGCCTTCTAAGAGAATTAATCTTAGGAGACTAACTAGCATTCATGAACAGGATGTGTTATCATTTTGGCTGCAAGTGCAGCCTCAATTTCCAAAAAATTAGATAAATTAGGTTTGAATTATTAATAATTGAGAAAAATTGTTTATGGACGATTAGTTGATCCTAGTGTTACTTCTGTGGAGTCATTGAATGTATTAAATAATATACCTAATAAACCCTATTCCACTACCTACAATCCTAATCAGAGAAATCATCCAAATTTTACTGAAATAATAATAATAACCAGAATGTAAGAAATAATCAGAACTTCTTCGACAATCAGAACAATCAAGGAAACAATTTTAACCCAAAACTGACTCACCAAAATTCAATTCTAATAATCAATTTAAAAAAAAAGAAATTACCTTCGAAAGAGTTGGTATTACAAATGAAAAATCAATGCAAAATAAAGATGCAGTCATTTGTGATGATCAACTGAGCCAATTAGCAAATTCATTAAATAATAAATTTCTTATTATTTTTAACACTGCGAAAAAAGTAAGTTATGCTACTACATAACCCACCTCAAATATATTTCTTCCAACTATTATGCATATTAAGAAGTTGTTAATGGATGAATCTATTTCAACAGATGAGTACATTAAAAACATTGCTCTTGCGATGAGGATAAAGTTTGATAAATATTGAGGGAAGTGCAACCACTTATGCTTTAGACTGTTGTGTTTGATCCTCGTTTGAAAATTAAGTTTTTTTCATTTATCATTTCCAAAGATATATTCATCAATTGAACCAAAATCTAAAATTCAAGAAGTTAAAGATGTTATTTGAGAAATATACAATCACTATACATTTGATATTGTCAGCTCTAATTCAACAAATAGCAATGCATTTTCACATTTGCCAAATGACTTAAGTTTTCCACATAATTTTGATTATATGCTTGGCTTCAATGATTTTGTTGTATCATCGGGCTCTATTCAACCATCCAAGTTGGATTTGCAAATCTAACTTGATGAGGGTTTGTTTATAGCCAATAATGATCATTTTGATGTTCTTGAATGGTGAAAGTTGAATACTCTGAAGTATTCTTGATTGTCTAAAATGGTCAAAGATATTTTAACAATTCCTATAACAACAGTTGCATCAAAATTCGCATTTAGTGCTGATGGGAGAATTCTAAATAGCAACAGAAGTTTATCATCCACCAAAACAACAAATGAGCTTATTTGTTCATCTAGTTGGATATAGTCTTCTACAAAAAATGACAAAAATTCCTTGGAAATATCTCCTCTTACTATATTCTTTAGTATATGTTTTGATAAACAGTTTTATCACCAAGAGATTCTAGAGGAAGAACATCTCGATGTGAAATTGCCCGAATAAATATTTTGAAGGTTATTTTGAAAAACACTATTATGGTTACTTCAGTTTGATGATCGAGTACGAACGGAGTATGAACAATGGCTTTATTTCTAGCTATTTTGAAATAGAACATTATATTGAAGTATTTTGTTATTTAATTGGCTATGTGGTTCGACCAATAGAATATTGATTTTATTGTAATAATTTTAATTCTTGCTTGGTGCACATTTTATTTGTTGGATATAATGGTTTATAACTTTGCTTACATGCTATAGCTACATGGGATTTATACACAATGCTTATACAATTTCAGTTCGGAGCATTTATATAGATACCACAATTATCAATCCCATTAGACGAAGCTTCGCTTATCATGGGTTTAACTTTCAGTTTATAAACTTTGTCCCTTCATGAAAATTAGTTATACGGGTGCATGAACGAGATGAAAATTTATTCATTCATGCCAGGCTTGTATTCCTCTGTTTATTTGGGTGACTGCCTGCTGGGTGGATTGTATTTTTCTGTTAGTTAATGCTAAACTTTTTCCCTTTTCTATTTATTCATTCATTTATATGAGTGCGTGAATTCTTTGTATTTACATTATTACATATCTAACACCTGAAGTTTGAGTTCTATCATCTATGTCAAACTTTGGTGCGGCTGGTGCCATGAAGTAGCTTATGTGTCTCTGTTATATTAATGTTATTTATTTCTTGTAATGCAATATTGGTAGAAAATTGAAGAATAAGAAGGAAGAGGGAGTCAGAGGGTATCCTTCACCTTTGAAACCATATTTGTTATATGAAATCCATGTCAGGCTTGTATATTTCTGAATTCTTTGTATTTACATGTCTAAAACCTTTAGTTTGTTGATGCCTGCTTTGGATTTGCATATATATCAAATATGATACTGCACAAATTCTTTGTATTTACATATCAAACACCTAAAGTTTGAGTTCTATGTCAAACTTTGATGCGGCAGGTACCATGAAGTAAGCTTAAATGTCACTCTTGAAATTTTTTCCGCTGATTGGGAGTATTCAGATTTCAAAAAACTGATTTTTCTGCTAATGAATAGTTGTATTTTTTTCTGAATTCTTTGAAGAAGCATAATGTTTTGCTCATGGTCATTACTTGATATTCAGAATATCTGCTTATGTTTTGGTTGGCACTTGATAATATTCAAATTGTTGTGACTTTATATGAATTATTGAACTGGCTTGTAAGTGTTAGTAATATGTATAATGATGTATACATTTCTTATAGCATTTTTTATTATGTTGGAGCTAATAGAGTGATACTATACCTCTTAACTTTATGCTTTATGAAAATTTTAGAACCGGTATTACTATTTAATAATAAGAGGTTTAGAGTTGTCATTTCATTCTCAGGTTGTTGATGGCTCTAGCCTAAAAATTGAATGACTTGGGGACTATTTGATTGAAAATTTTTTAGTGTTAATTTTTTATGTCTTATTTGTCATTAACTTGGGTTGTTGATGGCTCTAACCAAAAGTTTAATTGACTTATATGTATTTTTGGGTGTTACTTTTTTATATGTCCACTTATTAGTCATTTTGTTTGGATTTGCCCGCCCTTGATTGTCATGCTAGTAGGTGCAATCCAGGGTTGGTTTATGCACATTGATGCTCTGGTTGCTTAATGAAATTCTTCAAAATGGATTATTATGGTTGAAAGCCTAAAGCTGAACCGATCCCTAATACAGTAACGCTCATATCCAGTTCTAATTTTTCATGCATGTTTTATCATAAATTAAATTGATTTTTTAACTCATAGCAACGACAAAAATAATTTTTGGATTGGCTAGATCATTTTGAGAGGATGTCCTAAGATTGCATGGTGAGTTAGTCTATCGAATCGAGTTTTTCTTTTATTTATTTTTCTTAAAAGTTAACAAAATTCTTTGTTTTAAATTATGATGCAGGATATCGAGATTATGTTGGATTGGAAGTTTGGACTTTCAAAAAATGATCTAAATGAAATGTTTCAACTTTCAAGAACTGCAAGAGGCCAAAATAATCATTTTAGTTGTGCTTTGTATTATTTTATTTGATTTTAGACTTTAGTGTTGTGATTTGTTTTTTTTGTAAATAGTAATGATACATTTGTAATTTTTATTATACTTTTTTATGCAAAATTACGTGTAATTGTCAAGTTTTCTCTCTAAAAGTTGTAAAAAAATTATTAAAGCAATAATTTTTTTTCATAATTTCATTATATCTATTTTTTTAATATATTTCTATTATTAAATTGTTTAATATGTTTTTAATTGAAACAAGCCAATTTCTAGCCTAACACGAACACAGATATGTAAATTGAGTCAAACACGAACACACTGTTCACGAGTCAATTTCGAACACGAGCCAATATCGAACAAACTTTATTTAGAACGAGTCAAACATGAGCAGAGCCTGAGCTCGCTCAAGCTCGGGCTCTTTTACAGCCCTAGCTATTATTCATGTTGAAGATGGGAAGGTAATTCTTGGAGAGAATGATCAAGCAGTTAGATTTGAAGTTTTAAAAACATCGGACCTTCCTCAAAGCCCTAGGAATGAAAATACGACCGAAATGGTACTCGGGTAGTTGAGATCAAATCCCTTGAAACTAAAAATAGTTACTTGGGAGAGCAATCGATAATTGATAAATTTTTGGAAAATCTGACTAGCAATGACCTGTAGAAGCCCAACCTCTAGGCTTAGACTCCTACGAAGAACACTCTAGTTTACATTGTCAAAACATGGGAGATTACCTGATTGAGAGTAAGAGAGTACTGCTAAACTCCCACCAGCGGTTGAAACGAGATCGGTACCTTTTAGCAAAACCAGAAAACCTAACTTCACCAGAAACCTTCAGAGAACCCAAAATTGAAACGAGCAATCAAGGATTATTAAGTTGATATTTTGACCCTGAAGACTCTGTCCAGGAGGTGGATCAGAGATTGTGTCTGGCTGAGGACGTTAAACCAAGCACCGCCATGGGAAGCTACCCAAGCGTTACCTTAGGATTTGCATTTTTTTATTGTTGAGTACCTTATTTGTTTATGTGATATACGTGTTGAAGTTCGGTTTTTTTTTATTATTTGTCTTGATCTCAACTAAATGGTATATCACCATTAAGTTGGGAAGGCAAAAAATTGCAGGGAGAAACGGCAAGGACGGTTGTTCGGTGTGGCCAAGGTAAGGGAAAGGCGATGGGGAGAGATAAAGGGAGGATGCGGAAGGGTTAAAAAAAGGATAGTCACCACCTTGGGAGTGAGATATAGTCGAAAGCATGGAGCATCGGAATACAGTTCTAGAAAGGAAAACTTGTGACAGTGGCGACTATCCTTAAACAATCACAATAAAAACTAACCCAAAACTCCAACACAAAAGCAAATTTATAATATTAAAAGAATTATGAGTGGGCCCAAAGAACCGACCAGTTAATACTAAGCAATTAAAATAAAAAAGACAAAATAAGTATTATGAGAAAATAGAATATCATAAAACATTAAAAATATTTTTTTATAAATCACAATTAGACCGTTAAAAAGGGTTTAGGGTTTAGGGTTTAGGCTATTTGAGCATAGATTAAGATATGATACAATGATTTCTAATAATCAGTTTGGATTTATATCGGGCAAGTCCATTATGGAAGCTATGCATTTATTTAGAGGTTTGATGGAGAAGTACAGAGATCAAAAGGAGGCTCTACGTATGATTTTTATTGACTTAGAAAAAACTTACGATAAAATTTCAAGAAAAGTCCTTTGAAGATTTCTAGAGAATAAATGTGTTGATATGACTTATATTCAAGTCAAGAAGATATGTATACTATAGTTTTTACTTGTGTTCGAACAGAAGAAGGATTGATCGAGTATTTTCCTATTTCAGTTGGTTTACATCAAGGATCAGCCTTAAGCCCATATCTGTTTGCATTAGTTATGGATGCTCTTACTGGGCAAATACAAGAGAATATAGCTTGGTGTATGTCTTTCGCTGATGATATTCTTCTTGTGGATAATACTAGAGAAAAAGCTCAAGAAATAACTTAAATTATGGTGTTCTACATTGGAGTCTAAAGGCTTTCGTTTGAGAAGATCTAAAACTAAATACATGGAATGTAATTTTAGTGGTAGTAGCTCTAATGACAGAGTTATAACTATGGTTGAGCAAATATTAAAACTTGTGATTGTTTTAGATATCTCAGGTCTATTGTTCAAATCGATGGTGATATAGATGGGGATGTTATAGGTAGAATTCAAGTTGTTTTGTTGAAGCGGAGGAATGCATCGACCTAATGTGTGATAGAAAAGTAATGCTTAAATTGAAAGGAAAATTTTGTAAGATGGTGGTAAGACCTATAATGTCTTATAGCGCAAAATGTTGGCCTTTAAATGGAAGCATAAAATAAAGTTAAGTGTTGTTGAGATGAGAATGCTTAGATGGATAAGTAGCTTGGCATTTCGAGACAAAATGCAAATTGAATATATACGTGATAGGGTTGGCGTAGCTTCAGTAACTTACAAGATTACGGAGTCATTTTAGAAGGTTAGATCACATTAAATGCCGACCATCTGTTGATCCTGTTAGTAGAGTAGATATTTTAGATTCAACATATGTTAAGAAAGGCAAATATAGACCTAAAAAGACTAGGGTGTATTTTATAAAAAATTATATTAATCTATTATAATTAGATGAAATTATGACACTCAATAAGACGCAATGGAGAAAAGGATTCATGTATTCGACCCCACTTAGTGGGATAAAGAATTGTTATTATTGTAAAATTAGACTATTAAAAAAAATTTGATAATAAAGCTAAATAATGCAGAAATAAAAAAATAATAATAATAAATATTATGAATTATTTAAAAAATATATATTAGAGATAAATTAACAGCGACATTTGTGAATGATATGATAGGCATTGAATAGAGGTATCTTAAGAAAAAAAAAATGACTTGACAATCTGTCCTAATCCCTATTCAAAAAAATCGGATTTGAATTGATTGAATTACTGATCAAGCTAGATTCTAATCGAAAGGTTGAATCGATTGTATTTGGATTTGATTCAGGATGGCTCGAATAATCTAAAATTAATCCAATTACTATTAGGTTCAAGTTAGGCTAATTGGGTTAAACGGGCCATATTCTAGTTAATTGGGTCGCATTGATCGAACAAAAAGCCTGATCCATATACTAAAATGGGTTAAATAGATTAAACTTGGATTAGGCAAATCTGAGTCGAGTTGGTTTTATATCAAAAATTTTAGGTCATATATTAAACATGTCGAATTTGAGTTCAGGAAAACATATTTGAGCAAAGCCAAGTCAATCCCAAATCATCAACACAAACTAACACCCATGCTAAAAACAAATTAGAACGATATGAGAATGTACAAAAAAGGTAAAAACTAAATCCATAAACCAGCAACATAAAATTAAATGGAAGAACAAATTGAAATAAATAAATAAATAATAAAATAGACAGACATTACTCAAAATAATCGGCAAAAATTTGAGGTTAAAACCATATGCAACACTCAACATGAAATCAATGAAAATGATGGATCAATACATGACCAATAAGACTAAGGATGATAAAAAAATTTCAAACTTCAAATTAAGTTTAAAAATATAATTACTTCCACAAATAAGATAGTTATCAACTTATAATGATGCCCATTAAAAATAATATTATGACTAACTAATTGTTTAAGATTAATTAGAATTACTAGCACAGAGAGTAGAGAATAAAATGCAAACATAGCAATAGTCATCAAGTAAACTTTCTCGGTATTGTTGAATGGAGAGAATTATGAATATACAACGGTGAAAGGAGTAGATTACTAACATACAAAGTAGAAGTTAGAATTGTGAAGTCACACCTTTCCTAAATAATTGTCTGAAAGAAAAAAAAATTGACAAACTGCAAGATCTTTTTTCAATTTCTTCTAACAATCCAAATATATCCAAGAGACACCAAAGAAAACCAGTTAGCCCTTGTCAATTTGTCAAGGTAGGCATCAACAAGCGAGAGAAGCACGATTCTGGAATCCGAGCACTTCTGAACAACAATTTTTCAATGCCCAACAACAAAACTATGTCTACATTTCATGTTGTGCTTTGAAGGAAACAATTCAGAGGTTTCTCGCAAGTTAGGTAGAAGCTAAAGGCAACCACAAGAGAAGGAAAAAGAAGCCAACATAGAGAGCAGCGTCTACCGATCCTTCTTTCCATTAAGGGAGGTCGAAATCGTGTGACCTCCTCGAGCAGATCATCATGATTCTGAAATATCAAAACTAGCTGCAAAAAGAGGAATATTTGAAGAAATTAGAACAAATTGGAATTCATGCATAACTATTAAGACAATTGAGCAGTGTGTGTTTGTGCGATGGAACCTCTTCATATATTTCATGGGATGTACGATCCCTCTGGCAAAGGATAGCAAATAATGACAAGTATAGACCATGATCTCGGGCCTGCAAAAGATTGTGGCATGTCAAGAGACTACGCAGATTGAAAATTGTTATTAAATGCTCACAAGACAACTTGTGGAAATGAAACTAGTTTTTTATTAACATCAAATATTCATTCATGGCTCACAAGGCCATGATCTCACAATATGTATAGGCTTAAATATATTAACAAGTATATACAAATTTGGAATCTCTTTCAGTATGAATATAAATGATGGAAGGAGAATAAAACTAAAGAAGGTCAAAATCATACTCCACTCTTGATATTCACCTTAAATAGTGCTGTAAAAGTTCATCTTCCCTCGTAGTTTGAGAAGCTATTTCTCAAAACATAGAAAGTTCGTGACAAACCAACAAAAATGAGTGTGTAGTTAATGCATGCATATTAGTTTGCCTCCCTCCCAAAAGTACTAGTTGACAAAGGTCAAGAAACAGGAAACTTAAGCTAATTAGTTCTCAAGTTTCTTATTGGTTAACTTTCTGCTCATTACCACATCTCTTTTCAGTTACACGTGTGATGCTTAACAACCATAGATTTAAACGTCAACAAATCTCCAAATAATCAAATGAGCTCATTACTTCGCCTATGTTAGAATGCAATAATAAAAAATACACCTTATGCTTTCAATGTCCAACATATTATGAACATGAAATCCAACTAAACATGGATTTTTTTTGGTTAAAAGAAAATCTTCAAATCATGTAAATTAACTAGCAAAATAAAGTTATCCGGTAAAAGGCACTAAAAAATATCTCAAATGATAACCTTTTTACGATTTTGATGGGGATGCGGTGGTGGGTGTGGCTTAACATCCATATCCAGTCATGCTTTTTCACTCCAATTCATAATAGAAACATTATTTCCTAATTTAAACACGTTAGTTTTCAGGATACAATGTGATATCAATATATTGTTTTAGGTCGCATCTTAAATAGAGAGAACAACCAACCAAAAAGGTAAACTCTTTAACTTGAAAGTTTAGAGAATTGTTCCTAAACATGGTACTAGCATACTTGTGATGCTTTAGATAATTCAAAATTCTAGGAATCAAATAAACCAAACATTATGCAACTGCTATTGATTATTGAAAATTTTTACTTTTATTCTACTATTTTCAAAAATGTCAATTTGTGGAGATGCGACCAACATCAATCAGAGTGAGCAAGCATAACCCGTAACATATAGAAGAATGGTTTAATAGATTTTATTCTAGGCTCTCATTGAGCTATCATCATCTCTAATAATTCTACTTAAAGATCAAAAGAAAGCTATTTTATCGCAAAAGCTCAAGCTTTGACGTTAAAAGTTTATCATACCTTTACTTTCTTAACAAAGTCGTTAACAAAATCTAGTGTTTCTTCAAATGTAATTGGCCTCAATCTAGATAGTATAGAATTGATGTCCAAAAACGAGCCATGATGCCCTCCATAAGTAAACTTTGCCGGTGGCATAAGATTTGTGAAATGATGTAGCTAGCATGAATAATCAGAATACATTAGAAAGCATTGTCTTATATAACATTTATCATCCAAAAAAAAGTATACCATACTAACTATTTGAAAGAGGAAATCAAAAGTAGCTAAAAATTTTCCTTAAAAATTTAATTCTGACATGCGAGTGGTAATTTTTCACCGTACATTTGAATTGTAAAATTCATTAACAATCTTTTGTTTTGCCTGCTAGTATGAAGAAACTGCAGAATAGATTCAAACTCCAATCTTATTCACTTAAGAAATTAAAATTCAACACTACAATGAATCAAATTTGACAGAAGGGAACCATCCAAAGGTTGCATTCAATATCTGCCAAAACCATCAATCAAGAAACTGACTGACCAACCAAAAAAGCTATGATAGTATCTTATGTAAGAAATGAAAAAAAGAGATTTAAATTTTCTTTTTCACAATAAAATCATCAAAAAAAAAAGAACCCAAAGTCTTTAATCCGTCAAAACCTTAATTAGCTTGCCATAAGAAGCACAATGCATCAAGAGTTTAGCAAGAAAAAAGGATTGCACGAATCACGATGACGAGTTCATTAATTCCTACATGCAATGTGACCTTCTGCATCAAAAAAAAAGAAAAAAAAACAAGAAAACATAAGAAAATTAATCAAGTAAAGAGAAATAACCCATTTCTCCAACAAATTTACAAAAGTATACTACGATTTATGAACAAAATTGCATCAAGAAATTTTTACAGGAACCCTTGCACGCCGATATAATGCGCATGGGATAAATCAACATAAAAAAACAAAGCAGTTTCAGCTTTAACTCAATTTTGGCAAAAAGACGGCCGAATTAAAAACAAAAAAAATCAGCTCTACAGCAAAACCCTTGCAAATTTCTAATTGGGTTACAAATTTAAAAAAAAAAAAAGTACAAATGAACAGAAAAGAAAAACTTACCAATCGATAAATCAAATGCTTAAGAAACGCAAATCGCAGAAAATATAGCGGAGAGTAATTTCCGAATAGTCTTTTAGCTATGGATTCCAATTGATGGGGGTTCAAAGATTACCAACTTCCGTTCTTCAGGTTTCAGTGAGCTTGCTCGCGGGATCGT
The DNA here is from genome assembly GCF_001263595.1 of Phalaenopsis equestris. NCBI lineage: Eukaryota > Viridiplantae > Streptophyta > Magnoliopsida > Asparagales > Orchidaceae > Phalaenopsis > Phalaenopsis equestris. Next base: position 1,811,047 of record NW_018164844.1, on the reverse strand, counting down.
GCGAAAAGGCAATGAAGTATAACTTAAAAATTGGGCGAGAGTGGTGGGCCATAGGGGAATAACTTTTTTTAGAAGGTCGGTGATGATTTGACTTCCGTAAAACCGAACGGCGTTCATCAAATTGATTCGCCGTTTCGTATATAAAATAATTGAAATTTTAATGTTTAATTTAAATGTGTGCAATATAATATAAAACTTTGATAAAAGTAGAATTTATCATGCATTTAAAAATTAGCATATTTTGAATTTATTATATTTAAAAGATTTTTAAATACATTATAGATTGTACATTAGTTGCGGTTGTTGGCCCTAGTATCAATATTATAGTTTTATGGAACGAAGTAAATTTATACTTGTCGTTGCTGGCCCTATTATCAATATTGTGGCTTTATGGAACGAAGTAAATTTATATTCGATTACGCCTCATTTAACATTTTTTTAATCACGGAATATGTTGTATGGCAATAATAAATTCAGATGAACAAAAAATATGCTAAAGCTGATTCATTCATTCTATTGTGTCAGACAAGTCATGTATATTATTTTTTTGGAGACTTTCGTATAATAAAAAATAAATAGATAAAATTGATTGAATAATAATCATCAAAACTAAACAAAAGTGACTATTGAGATTCGAGCTATTATTGAACATGTGCAACAAAAATAATAAATGTCATACTTCTTGATTTCAGTTGATTATATTGTGCGAGTGATGACTTTAAAAGATATAAGTGGCATGCATATATGAAGATGTGTATATAGCTTTCATTTTTTGTCCTTGCCTATAGTTTTTCATAATTTGAATGACTATATTTTTTGCTTTTTTTTTATGTTCTAATGTTATTTCTTGTACTTTGTCATTTTATATTTCATGCATGTACTATTTTCTTTTTATGCTTTTACTTATTGTATATATTGTTTTTTCTTCTTTTATTGTCGGTTATTACTTCTTGTATTTTTACCTTGTTTTAATCAAATTTTTTTCTTGTTATTGATGACTTTTGGTAGTGGAGATTACCAGCATAGCAGTTTTTAAAGGTGAGAAATATTTAGATAAAAATTTTTGTCATAAGTCTCCACAAGTTATGAAAGATCCGGGTGCTAATGAGTTTAAACACATCTTAGCTTTATCCCTTAATGAAAAAATAAAAAGTTTAAGTCTGACGGCATCATTCGACACTTCATCATATTTAAATGTAGCACACAATTATAGAAAACTAGCAAGGTGTAAGTTAGGATTTTCAGTTAGTGTTCCCCCAAACTGATTGTTTTGCAACATTTGAATAATAGCAGGTTTAAGTTCAAATGTATTGGCAGATACAATAAGGTTTTGTATACGCAAGTAAATTTCATTTGTTGTAGGATTAACATAATCTTTTAAAAGTTTTTGATGATGTTCATTTCTCAAATTACTTGAGTTGCAAGTTATTCCGCTAGAATTATATCTTTTTTGTTGTTTTCGAATTTTTCTAATTCTGAATCGTAAGATACTAAATTTTCAGATCTTAAACTACGCATAAACAAATACAATAGGCAATAAAAAATTAAGCAAACACGCTAAAATATGAAAATATTCAAATTAAACTACAAACAGTTTTTAAGTTCAAATAAAATGTTCTAAATTATAAAATTATTTACCAATGCTTTCTGTTACTTTCCCAGCAAAGACGCCAAAAACATGAAGTGGGCGGATTTGTTGTGCAATGTTTTTACAAATATTATTCAATTTTACAAAACACACACGGCGGTACTAATAATAAATACACAATTCAAATACAAATAAAATTAACTTTAGTAAAAATATTATTCTCTTTTAAAATTTTTGAATTGTCAAACTCGTAATAATAACGCAAGTATATGTAAAGTATATGTATCTGTATCGCTCAAGTAATAAAGAACTCTATTGGAGTCCTAGATATCGATCCCATAGGGAAGTCGTAAATGCTTATGAAAAAATTCTTATGGCTATAATGTAAAACACAATTCAAACTTCAAAACATAAGTATGAAATTCAAATTTAGAATAATTGAGTGGATGCTAAATAAAATGCAATTAAAATAACTAAGTTAATTAAACTAATGGCTAAACTTCTTATGTGAAAAAGCATCTTTCTCACTAAAATAAGATTTTGGTAAAGTAAGATGAGATAAATGTTTTTAATATGTATTGTGTCAAATAAGAGCAATTTTAATTCTCTACCATGATACAATGTTATGGAAAATCTTTGGCTAATCCCAGGTTTAGTCCCTAATTCCGTGGTTAGGTTGAGAGGATACTGACTCCAACTCCAGAGCTCCCACTACTCCCTCATCTGAGGGCTAACAATCTCGCATTAGTTTCTAATCAACTGGACCAAATTGAGGATTTTAATCTATCGCCTTAAAATCATCAATTCTGCATCCAACAAAGTATATTTCCCTATTTATTTGCATTCATCTCCATTGATAACATCCTCACCCATGTAACTGAATGTGACTCTCCCCATGTTGTAGAAATCATAGCCCTTTCGGAACATATGTTTATCAATGTATTTTAACATTTCAATTGGTGTTGACTTCATTTTTGGTTGAGGTCTAGTTTTTCTTCTTTAGTAGCCTAGGGTCTAGCCATATAACTTTCTTATTGACTATATTCATAGAGGACTTGAAAAGGAACCCTCATCATTATAAATTTTAAATTCTTCTTTACTCAACTTGAAGTTCCACATATTGGAACATATTCCACATATTGGACTTAACCTCTAGCACTTAGTAAGTGGGGTCAATATGAAGGAGCTCAAGGGGAGTCCCCCATAGGATGGTTAGACCTTAGGACTAACCCTGGGTGGTCTGGTGATTGTTGAAATGGTTTGCACACACTATACTCTCTCACATAACCCAAACCCTAAAATCCCTTAGTTGGTCCCATGATTCCTTTTGGAGAACTCATATGGGTGAACTTATACCCCTAGTATTTGGCTGAGAGGGTTAGAACCATCATATTGAGCATCCAAAATGAGTCCTCACATGGCTCCTGTTGGTTTGGTATGACTTCATGGATTATTAGCCCATTTTGGCCCAAAACCACAAAATTACCAAAATACTCCCACAACCCTAATTTTTGCCAAAAACCCCAAAATCATCCAAAATACCCAAATCTTTCCAAAAATTATCTCAAACCCCTCGCCACTACCTAAATTGACCAAAATTACCAATTTTCCAAAATACGCCAAAAATTTGCCAAAATTACCAAAATGTCCCTCATTATCCAAAAATCTCAAAATAAACCCAAATATTCCCAATATCAATTTTTTATCACCAATTTGGCCAGATTTGACCAATTTTATCCAATTTGCCCTTAAAGGCCCAAATGTCTCCAAATTAACCTCAATCTTAGCCCAATTGACCTCAATCTTACCCATTTTCAATTATAAACCAAAATTTAGCCTCCCTAATTCCATTCTAAATAAAATTTAAGCCCAATTTGATCCAATTGCAAGCCCAATTTCATTCAAATCAAAAAATCCTAATTTTGACTATATGTCTAAATCCACCAAATTAGCCCACCAATTCAACTCAAAATCACTTGAAATTTTATCAAATCTCTCATGACATATTACTACACCAAACTCAATATTCAATTAGCCCAAATTCAATTTCCTTTATAAAAGCCCAAAGCCCACTATACTTAATTTAAAAAGCCCAAGTCTAAAGCCCACATGACAATTGTTTCCTTTCATAATCCATTTGATTAAAATCATTCCTAAAGTCCTAAATCCAAAATCAAATCATTCCAAATCAAGCATCATGCCAAACTGCATCAAAATATTTCATAATTTCAAAAATCCCTCCTCATGAAAGTTGACCAAGCCATGGACAAGCCATGGAGCCAGTCTCAAGTCATAGATAAGCCATGAGAGTCATGCCACATCATCAAGCTATTATTGGAAAGAGGCTAAACCACTTTCAAATATCCTTAAGATTCTTTTAACCCCTCCCATGAATCACTCTAACCCATGTTTCGCCAAAAATCCTTGGATGGATACTTCACCATGCTAATTAAGCTGAACATTCTGATTTTCCTCAGCACCCAAACCAGCATTGAGGGGTGAACCCAACCCTAAAACATGATTTGACCCAAATTGACCCAAAATTGTCATTTTCTCATACTATTTCAATCTCATATATTTACACATGGCCAACCCCAATTGACTTCACCAAGACCAAGACCTGACCTCCTTCAGTCAGATGGTGACCCCTCCCTAAAGGGCCAGGCACCTTGGTTTTTTATGTCTCTGTTGTTAGGCATCTCCCCTGATTTTTCCAAGGTCATGGGGCATCCCTAACTAGAGATATCTAATTTTCAAGTTCATGGTCCCTGTTTTGGTATAAAAATTATAGTAATTAAAATACACATCTTAAAAATATAAAACTTATTTTGGTAGGTTCACTGTGGTTAGAGGATCCTATGGAAAATATAAATTTGGTTTAACTCACTAAAAATAATTGTAATTGTCACCAACCCTAAAAATAAAGAAAAGATTAATTTGGAGTAAATATAAATATAAATGATATAAAAATCATTCTCCACTGTAATTTAATGTTATGGGAGCTCCCCATAAAAATTTCAAGTCAATTGGAGTTAATTTAGGCACCCAAATGGATTAATTAAGTGAAATCACATTTTTTACGTAAAATATTTATAATAATTAAAATACAACTCAAAAAAACACAAAATTATTTTTGTGAGCTCCTTATGGCTAGAAGAACCTAAGAAAAATAAAATTACAATTAAAATAAATACTTCATTCTCTAAGCTATTTTTAGGCATTTAAATAATTAAAAATGAATTAAAAATCATAAAAATCAAAAAATTGTAAAAACACATCAAAATTTCATATTTGGCTTCTTGATCACTTGGAACTAATTAAAATAAAATTTTCAATTTTCTAAGTCAAGATATTAATTTTAACAGTTCAAAATGGATTTCCCCTATTTTTTCACTAAAAATAATTCTAATAATTAAAATATAAGTCAAAAAAATATGAAATTTATTTATTTGGGTTTCCTGGACTAAGAGAGATTTAATAAAAATATAAAACTTAATCTTCCATTTAAATATTATTTTATATTTAATTAATACTCAGAACAAACAAATAATTCTAATAATTAAATTAAATCCCTAAAAATCATGAAAATTGTTCCAAGTGGTCCTCTGACCTAGGTAAAGCTCCAATAATTTTTGTAATGACAAGAGTCTTGCTTTGATGGAGTTATTAAATTTTCATTGAAAATCCCACTTTTTGCATTAAAAATAATTATTAAAATTAAATAAACTTGGAAAAATCACATTTTCTCCTCAGATGTTTTAATTAACCCATGAATGAAGTAACATAAAATTTTCAAGTTTTTTGAGTTTAATTTAATGAATTATAGGGTATTAAGGCCTTAGGGGCATTAAGGCCTTAGGGGCAAAAGTAAGGGGCAAAAGTATAATTTTAGAATTTAAAGCTTAATTAATATTTAGGTCTAATCAAGAGGGTAAATGGGTAATAACATGTCTTGATTATTGAAACATAAAAAGTGATAAGTGTTAGTAACCAATCTCATTTTGATCTTATAAATGATAAATTCATAATTTTTCAAATTAATGAAATTTGGAAGAATAATTAAATAGGAAGATATTAAGGTGAGGGGTTTGATTTTTTTAAAAGATCATAACTCGCTGATTTTAAACCCCAACTAATGGTTTTGAGATGATTTATAATTCATGATAAGAATTAAGAATATAAATATAAAAAAAATCTTTTTTTTTTGCAAATCTACCCATTAAACCTTAAAGGCTTAGTAGTTGACTGCGACTTTATATATGCTTAAAAATATAAGATAAATATGGACGTAATAAATAATCAATAATTGTAAATTCACATTTATCAACGCAAGTATACGTATCGCTCAAGTAATATAGGGCTCTAATGGAGTCCTAGATATCGATCCCACAGGGAGTAAGTTTAGAACTACGAACTAAGATTTTAGAAAAAACAATACTTTAATCACAACAA
>NW_018164844.1:1804619-1804823 GCF_001263595.1 Phalaenopsis equestris | reverse complement strand
ATATTGTGTCAAATAGGAGCATACCTATTCTTTACCCTTTGGTTCAGGCATAAAGAACATTGACTAATCCTATGCTTGTTTACTGAATATGCGGCTATGTTGGGAGGATACCGACTCTCACTTTGGGGCTCATATGCTCCCCTCGCCTGAGGGCTAACATCTACACTTCAGCACCCAAACGATAGGACCGAACTGGAGAATTTA